>NW_027199272.1:0-33886 GCF_038502225.1 Cherax quadricarinatus | reverse complement strand
TACATGTGTAGTGGTGGTGGATGTGTAGTGGTGGTGGATGTGTAGTGGTGGTGGATGTGTAGTGGCTGTACATGTGTAGTGGTGGTGGATGTGTAGTGGCTGTACATGTGTAGTGGTGGTGGATGTGTAGTGGCTGTACATGTGTAGTGGTGGTGGATGTGTAGTGGTGGTGGATGTGTAGTGGCTGTACATGTGTAGTGGTGGTGGATGTGTAGTGGTGGTGGATGTGTAGTGGCTGTACATGTGTAGTGGTGGTGGATGTGTAGTGGCTGTACATGTGTAGTGGTGGTGGATGTGTAGTGGTGGTGGATGTGTAGTGGTGGTGGATGTGTAGTGGTGGTGGATGTGTAGTGGTGGTGGATGTGTAGTGGTGGTGGATGTGTAGTGGTGGTGGATGTGTAGTGGTGGTGGATGTGTAGTGGCTGTACATGTGTAGTGGTGGTGGATGTGTAGTGGTGGTGGATGTGTAGTGGTGGTGGATGTGTAGTGGTGTGTAGTGGCTGTACATGTGTAGTGGTGGTGGATGTGTAGTGGTGGTGGATGTGTAGTGGTTGTGCATGTGTAGTGGTTGTATGTGTAGTGGTGGATGTGTAGTGGTGGTGGATGTGTAGTGGCTGTACATGTGTAGTGGTGGTGGATGTGTAGTGGCTGTACATGTGTAGTGGTGGTGGATGTGTAGTGGCTGTACATGTGTAGTGGTGGTGGATGTGTAGTGGTGGTGGATGTGTAGTGGCTGTACATGTGTAGTGGTGGTGGATGTGTAGTGGCTGTACATGTGTAGTGGTGGTGGATGTGTAGTGGCTGTACATGTGTAGTGGTGGTGGATGTGTAGTGGTGGTGGATGTGTAGTGGCTGTACATGTGTAGTGGTGGTGGATGTGTAGTGGTGGTGGATGTGTAGTGGCTGTACATGTGTAGTGGTGGTGGATGTGTAGTGGTGGTGGATGTGTAGTGGCTGTACATGTGTAGTGGTGGTGGATGTGTAGTGGTGGTGGATGTGTAGTGGTGGTGGATGTGTAGTGGTGGTGGATGTGTAGTGGTGGTGGATGTGTAGTGGTGGTGGATGTGTAGTGGCTGTACATGTGTAGTGGTGGTGGATGTGTAGTGGCTGTACATGTGTAGTGGTGGTGGATGTGTAGTGGCTGTACATGTGTAGTGGTGGTGGATGTGTAGTGGATGTGTAGTGGCTGTACATGTGTAGTGGTGGTGGATGTGTAGTGGTGGTGGATGTGTAGTGGCTGTACATGTGTAGTGGTGGTGGATGTGTAGTGGTGGTGGATGTGTAGTGGTGGTGGATGTGTAGTGGCTGTACATGTGTAGTGGTGGTGGATGTGTAGTGGCTGTACATGTGTAGTGGTGGTGGATGTGTAGTGGATGTGCATGTGTAGTGGTGGTGGATGTGTAGTGGTGTATGTGTAGTGTGTAGTGTAGTGGTGGATGTGTAGTGGTGGTGGATGTGTAGTGGTGGTGGATGTGTAGTGGTGGTGGATGTGTAGTGGTGGTGGATGTGTAGTGGCTGTACATGTGTAGTGGTGGTGGATGTGTAGTGGCTGTACATGTGTAGTGGTGGTGGATGTGTAGTGGCTGTACATGTGTAGTGGTGGTGGATGTGTAGTGGTGGTGGATGTGTAGTGGTGGTGGATGTGTAGTGGTGGTGGATGTGTAGTGGCTGTACATGTGTAGTGGTGGTGGATGTGTAGTGGTGGTGTAGTGGTGGTGGATGTGTAGTGGTGGTGGATGTGTAGTGGTGGTGGATGTGTAGTGGTGGTGGATGTGTAGTGGTGGTGGATGTGTAGTGGTGGTGGATGTGTAGTGGTGGTGGATGTGTAGTGGTGGTGGATGTGTAGTGGTGGTGGATGTGTAGTGGTGGTGGATGTGTAGTGGCTGTACATGTGTAGTGGTGGTGGATGTGTAGTGGTGGTGGATGTGTAGTGGCTGTACATGTGTAGTGGTGGTGGATGTGTAGTGGCTGTACATGTGTAGTGGTGGTGGATGTGTAGTGGTGGTGGATGTGTAGTGGTGGTGGATGTGTAGTGGCTGTACATGTGTAGTGGTGGTGGATGTGTAGTGGTGGTGGATGTGTAGTGGCTGTACATGTGTAGTGGTGGTGGATGTGTAGTGGCTGTACATGTGTAGTGGTGGTGGATGTGTAGTGGTGGTGGATGTGTAGTGGCTGTACATGTGTAGTGGTGGTGGATGTGTAGTGGCTGTACATGTGTAGTGGTGGTGGATGTGTAGTGGCTGTACATGTGTAGTGGTGGTGGATGTGTAGTGGTGGTGGATGTGTAGTGGTGGTGGATGTGTAGTGGTGGTGGATGTGTAGTGGTGGTGGATGTGTAGTGGCTGTACATGTGTAGTGGTGGTGGATGTGTAGTGGTGGTGGATGTGTAGTGGTGGTGGATGTGTAGTGGTGGTGGATGTGTAGTGGTGGTGGATGTGTAGTGGTGGTGGATGTGTAGTGGTGGTGGATGTGTAGTGGTGGTGGATGTGTAGTGGCTGTTGATGTGTAGTGGTGGTGGATGTGTAGTGGCTGTACATGTGTAGTGGTGGTGGATGTGTAGTGGCTGTACATGTGTAGTGGTGGTGGATGTGTAGTGGCTGTACATGTGTAGTGGTGGTGGATGTGTAGTGGTGGTGGATGTGTAGTGGGTGTAGATGTGTAGTGGTGGTGGATGTGTAGTGGTGGTGGATGTGTAGTGGTGGTGGATGTGTAGTGGTGGTGGATGTGTAGTGGTGGTGGATGTGTAGTGGCTGTACATGTGTAGTGGTGGTGGATGTGTAGTGGCTGTACATGTGTAGTGGTGGTGGATGTGTAGTGGTGGTGGATGTGTAGTGGTGGTGGATGTGTAGTGGCTGTACATGTGTAGTGGTGGTGGATGTGTAGTGGTGGTGGATGTGTAGTGGTGGTGGATGTGTAGTGGCTGTACATGTGTAGTGGTGGTGGATGTGTAGTGGCTGTACATGTGTAGTGGTGGTGGATGTGTAGTGGTGGTGGATGTGTAGTGGTGGTGGATGTGTAGTGGTGGTGGATGTGTAGTGGTGGTGGATGTGTAGTGGTGGTGGATGTGTAGTGGTGGTGGATGTGTAGTGGTGGTGGTGGACATGTGTAGTGGTGGTGGATGTGTAGTGGTGGTGGATGTGTAGTGGTGGTGGATGTGTAGTGGCTGTACATGTGTAGTGGTGGTGGATGTGTAGTGGCTGTACATGTGTAGTGGTGGTGGATGTGTAGTGGCTGTACATGTGTAGTGGTGGTGTACATGTGTAGTGGTGGTGGATGTGTAGTGGTGTACATGTGTAGTGGTGGTGGATGTGTAGTGGTGGTGGATGTGTAGTGGTGGTGTAGTGGTGGTGGATGTGTAGTGGCTGTGTGTAGTGGTGGTGGATGTGTAGTGGTGTATGTGTAGTGGTGGTGGAAGTGTAGTGGTGGTGGATGTGTAGTGGTGGTGGATGTGTAGTGGTGGTGGATGTGTAGTGGTGGTGGATGTGTAGTGGTGGTGTAGTGGTGGTGGATGTGTAGTGGCTGTCGATGTGTAGTGGGGGTTCATGTGTAGTGGCTGTGGATGTGTAGTGGTGGTGGATGTGTAGTGGCTGTACATGTGTAGTGGTGGTGGATGTGTAGTGGTGGTGGATGTGTAGTGGTGGTGGATGTGTAGTGGTGGTGGATGTGTAGTGGTGGTGGATGTGTAGTGGTGGTGGATGTGTAGTGTGTAGTGTAGTGGTGGTGGATGTGTAGTGGCTGTACATGTGTAGTGGTGGTGGATGTGTAGTGGTGGTGGATGTGTAGTGGCTGTAGATGTGTAGTGGTGGTGGATGTGTAGTGGTGTATGTGTAGTGGTGGTGGATGTGTAGTGGTGGTGTAGTGGTGGTGGATGTGTAGTGTGTAGTGGTGGTGGATGTGTAGTGGTGGTGGATGTGTAGTGGTGGTGGATGTGTAGTGGCTGTACATGTGTAGTGGTGGTGGATGTGTAGTGGCTGTACATGTGTAGTGGTGGTGGATGTGTAGTGGTGGTGGATGTGTAGTGGTGGTGGATGTGTAGTGGCTGTACATGTGTAGTGGTGGTGGATGTGTAGTGGTGGTGGATGTGTAGTGGTGGTGGATGTGTAGTGGCTGTACATGTGTAGTGGCTGTACATGTGTAGTGGTGGTGGATGTGTAGTGGCTGTACATGTGTAGTGGTGGTGGATGTGTAGTGGTGGTGGATGTGTAGTGGTGGTGGATGTGTAGTGGTGGTGGATGTGTAGTGGTGGTGGATGTGTAGTGGTGGTGGATGTGTAGTGGTGGTGGATGTGTAGTGGTGGTGGATGTGTAGTGGCTGTACATGTGTAGTGGTGGTGGATGTGTAGTGGCTGTACATGTGTAGTGGTGGTGGATGTGTAGTGGTGGTGTAATGGTGGTGGATGTGTAGTGGTGGTGGATGTGTAGTGGTGGTGGACATGTGTAGTGGTGGTGGATGTGTAGTGGTGGTGGATGTGTAGTGGTGGTGTGTAGTGGTGGTGGATGTGTAGTGTGGTGGATGTGTGTACATGTGTAGTGGTGGTGGATGTGTAGTGGCTGTACATGTGTAGTGGTGGTGGATGTGTAGTGGCTGTACATGTGTAGTGGTGGTGGATGTGTAGTGGTGGTGTAGTGGTGGTGGATGTGTAGTGGTGTACATGTGTAGTGGTGGTGGATGTGTAGTGGTGGTGGATGTGTAGTGGTGGTGGATGTGTAGTGGTGGTGGATGTGTAGTGGAGGTACATGTGTAGTGGTGGTGGATGTGTAGTGGTGGTTGATGTGTAGTGGTGGTGGATGTGTAGTGGTGGTGGATGTGTAGTGGTGGTGGATGTGTAGTGGTGGTGGATGTGTAGTGGTGGTGGATGTGTAGTGGCTGTACATGTGTAGTGGTGGTGGATGTGTAGTGGCTGTACATGTGTAGTGGTGGTGGATGTGTAGTGGTGGTGGATGTGTAGTGGCTGTACATGTGTAGTGGTGGTGGATGTGTAGTGGTGGTGGATGTGTAGTGGTGGTGGATGTGTAGTGGTGGTGTAGTGGTGGTGGATGTGTAGTGGTGGTGGATGTGTAGTGGCTGTACATGTGTAGTGGTGGTGGATGTGTAGTGGTGGTGGATGTGTAGTGGTGGTGGATGTGTAGTGGTGGTGGATGTGTAGTGGCTGTACATGTGTAGTGGTGGTGGATGTGTAGTGGCTGTACATGTGTAGTGGTGGTGGATGTGTAGTGGCTGTACATGTGTAGTGGTGGTGGATGTGTAGTGGCTGTACATGTGTAGTGGTGGTGGATGTGTAGTGGCTGTACATGTGTAGTGGTGGTGGATGTGTAGTGGTGGTGGATGTGTAGTGGTGGTGGATGTGTAGTGGTGGTGGATGTGTAGTGGTGGTGGATGTGTAGTGGCTGTACATGTGTAGTGGTGGTGGATGTGTAGTGGTGGTGGATGTGTAGTGGCTGTTCATGTGTAGTGGTGGTGGATGTGTAGTGGCTGTTGATGTGTAGTGGTGGTGGATGTGTAGTGGCTGTACATGTGTAGTGGTGGTGGATGTGTAGTGGTGGTGGATGTGTAGTGGCTGTACATGTGTAGTGGTGGTGGATGTGTAGTGGCTGTGTAGTGGTGGTGGATGTGTAGTGGTGGTGGATGTGTAGTGGTGGTGGATGTGTAGTGGTGTAGTGTAGTGGTGGTGGATGTGTAGTGGTGGTGGATGTGTAGTGGTGGTGGATGTGTAGTGGTGGTGGATGTGTAGTGGTGGTGGATGTGTAGTGGTGTACATGTGTAGTGGTGGTGGATGTGTAGTGGCTGTACATGTGTAGTGGTGGTGGATGTGTAGTGGGTGTGGATGTGTAGTGGTGGTGGATGTGTAGTGGCTGTACATGTGTAGTGGTGGTGGATGTGTAGTGGTGGTGGATGTGTAGTGGTGGTGGATGTGTAGTGGTGGTGGATGTGTAGTGGTGGTGGATGTGTAGTGGTGGTGGATGTGTAGTGGTGGTGGATGTGTAGTGGTGGTGGATGTGTAGTGGTGGTGGATGTGTAGTGGTGGTGGATGTGTAGTGGTGGTGGATGTGTACATGTGTAGTGGTGGTGGATGTGTAGTGGTGGTGGATGTGTAGTGGTGGTGGATGTGTAGTGGTGGTGGATGTGTAGTGGTGGTGGATGTGTAGTGGTGGTGGATGTGTAGTGGTGGTGGATGTGTAGTGGTGGTGGATGTGTAGTGGCTGTGGATGTGTAGTGGGTGTAGATGTGTAGTGGTGGTGGATGTGTAGTGGCTGTACATGTGTAGTGGTGGTGGATGTGTAGTGGCTGTACATGTGTATGTGTGGAGTGTAGTGGTGGTGGATGTGTAGTGGCATGTGTAGTGGTGGTGGATGTGTAGTGGCTGTACATGTGTAGTGGTGGTGGATGTGTAGTGGTGGTGGATGTGTAGTGGTGGTGGATGTGTAGTGGTGGTGGATGTGTAGTGGTGGTGGATGTGTAGTGGTGGTGGATGTGTAGTGGTGGTGGATGTGTAGTGGCTGTACATGTGTAGTGGTGGTGGATGTGTAGTGGCTGTACATGTGTAGTGGTGGTGGATGTGTAGTGGCTGTACATGTGTAGTGGTGGTGGATGTGTAGTGGTGGTGGATGTGTAGTGGTGGTGGATGTGTAGTGGTGGTGGATGTGTAGTGGTGGTGTGTAGTGTGTAGTGTAGTGGTCCATGTGTAGTGGTGGTTGATGTGTAGTGGTTGTTCATGTGTAGTGGTGGTGGATGTGTAGTGGTGGTGGATGTGTAGTGGTGGTGGATGTGTAGTGGTGGTGGATGTGTAGTGGTGGTGGATGTGTAGTGGTGGTGGATGTGTAGTGGTGGTGGATGTGTAGTGGTGGTGGATGTGTAGTGGTGGTGGATGTGTAGTGGTGGTGGATGTGTAGTGGCTGTACATGTGTAGTGGTGGTGGATGTGTAGTGGTGGTGGATGTGTAGTGGTGGTGGATGTGTAGTGGTGGTGGATGTGTAGTGGTGGTGGATGTGTAGTGGTGGTGGATGTGTAGTGGTGGTGGATGTGTAGTGGTGGTGGATGTGTAGTGGTGGTGGATGTGTAGTGGTGGTGGATGTGTAGTGGTGGTGGATGTGTAGTGGTGGTGGATGTGTAGTGGTGGTGGATGTGTAGTGGTGGTGGATGTGTAGTGGTGGTGGATGTGTAGTGGTGGTGGATGTGTAGTGGTGGTGGATGTGTAGTGGTGGTGGATGTGTAGTGGTGGTGGATGTGTAGTGGTGGTGGATGTGTAGTGGTGGTGGATGTGTAGTGGCTGTACATGTGTAGTGGTGGTGGATGTGTAGTGGCTGTACATGTGTAGTGGTGGTGGATGTGTAGTGGTGGTGGATGTGTAGTGGTGGTGGATGTGTAGTGGTGGTGGATGTGTAGTGGCTGTACATGTGTAGTGGTGGTGGATGTGTAGTGGCTGTACATGTGTAGTGGTGGTGGATGTGTAGTGGCTGTACATGTGTAGTGGTGGTGGATGTGTAGTGGCTGTTGATGTGTAGTGGTGGTGGATGTGTAGTGGTGGTGGATGTGTAGTGGTGGTGGATGTGTAGTGGTGGTGGATGTGTAGTGGCTGTACATGTGTAGTGGTGGTGGATGTGTAGTGGTGGTGGATGTGTAGTGGTGGTGGTGGTGGTGGTGATGGTGGTGGTGATGGTGGTAGTGGTGGTGGATGTGTAGTGGTGGTGGATGTGTAGTGGTGGTGGATGTGTAGTGGTGGTGGATGTGTAGTGGTGGTGGATGTGTAGTGGTGGTGGATGTGTAGTGGTGGTGGATGTGTAGTGGTGGTGGATGTGTAGTGGGGGTGGATGTGTAGTGGTGGTGTGTAGTGGTGGTGGATGTGTAGTGGTGGTGGTGGATGTGTAGTGGTGGTGGATGTGTAGTGGTGTGTAGTGGTGGTGGATGTGTAGTGGTGGTGGATGTGTAGTGGTGGTGGATGTGTAGTGGCTGTACATGTGTAGTGGTGGTGGATGTGTAGTGGCTGTACATGTGTAGTGGTGGTGGATGTGCAGTGGTGGTGATAGTGGTGGTGGATGTGTAGTGGTGGTGGATGTGTAGTGGTGGTGTAGTGGTGGTGGATGTGTAGTGGTGGTGGATGTGTAGTGGTGGTGGATGTGTAGTGGTGGTGGATGTGTAGTGGTGTACATGTGTAGTGGTGGTGGATGTGTAGTGGCTGTACATGTGTAGTGGTGGTGGATGTGTAGTGGTTGTACATGTGTAGTGGTGGTGGATGTGTAGTGGTGGTGGATGTGTAGTGGTGGTGGATGTGTAGTGGTGGTGGATGTGTAGTGGTGGTGGATGTGTAGTGGTGTACATGTGTAGTGGTGGTGGATGTGTAGTGGCTGTGGTGTGGTGGTGGATGTGTAGTGGTGTACATGTGTAGTGGTGGTGGATGTGTAGTGGAGGTGCATGTGTAGTGGTGGTGTAGTGGTGGTGGATGTGTAGTGGTGTACATGTGTAGTGGTGGTGGATGTGTAGTGGCTGTACATGTGTAGTGGTGGTGGATGTGTAGTGGTGGTGGATGTGTAGTGGTGGTGGATGTGTATGTGTAGTGGTGGTGGATGTGTAGTGGTGGTGGATGTGTAGTGGTGGTGGATGTGTAGTGGTGGTGGATGTGTAGTGGTGGTGGATGTGTAGTGGTGGTGGATGTGTAGTGGCTGTACATGTGTAGTGGTGGTGGATGTGTAGTGGTGGTGGATGTGTAGTGGTGGTGGATGTGTAGTGGTGGTGGATGTGTAGTGGTGGTGGATGTGTAGTGGTGGTGGATGTGTAGTGGTTGTTCATGTGTAGTGGTGGTGGATGTGTAGTGGTGGTGGATGTGTAGTGGTGGTTGATGTGTAGTGGTGGTGGATGTGTAGTGGCTGTACATGTGTAGTGGTGGTGGATGTGTAGTGGCTGTACATGTGTAGTGGTGGTGGATGTGTAGTGGCTGTACATGTGTAGTGGTGGTGGATGTGTAGTGGTGGTGGATGTGTAGTGGTGGTGGATGTGTAGTGGTGGTGTAGTGGCTGTACATGTGTAGTGGTGGTGGATGTGTAGTGGCTGTACATGTGTAGTGGTGGTGGATGTGTAGTGGTGGTGGATGTGTAGTGGTGGTGGATGTGTAGTGGTGGTGGATGTGTAGTGGTGGTGGATGTGTAGTGGTGGTGGATGTGTAGTGGCTGTACATGTGTAGTGGTGGTGGATGTGTAGTGGTGGTGGATGTGTAGTGGCTGTACATGTGTAGTGGTGGTGGATGTGTAGTGGTGGTGGATGTGTAGTGGTGGTGGATGTGTAGTGGTGGTGGATGTGTAGTGGTGGTGGATGTGTAGTGGTGGTGGATGTGTAGTGGCTGTACATGTGTAGTGGTGGTGGATGTGTAGTGGCTGTACATGTGTAGTGGTGGTGGATGTGTAGTGGCTGTACATGTGTAGTGGTGGTGGATGTGTAGTGGTGGTGGATGTGTAGTGGTGGTGGATGTGTAGTGGTGGTGGATGTGTAGTGGTGGTGGATGTGTAGTGGCTGTACATGTGTAGTGGTGGTGGATGTGTAGTGGTGGTGGATGTGTAGTGGTGGTGGATGTGTAGTGGTGGTGGATGTGTAGTGGTGGTGGATGTGTAGTGGCTGTACATGTGTAGTGGTGTAGTGGCTGTACATGTGTAGTGGTGGTGGATGTGTAGTGGCTGTACATGTGTAGTGGTGGTGGATGTGTAGTGGCTGTACATGTGTAGTGGTGGTGGATGTGTAGTGGTGGTGGATGTGTAGTGGTGGTGGATGTGTAGTGGTGGTGTAGTGGTGGTGGATGTGTAGTGGCTGTACATGTGTAGTGGTGGTGGATGTGTAGTGGCTGTACATGTGTAGTGGTGGTGGATGTGTAGTGGTGGTGGATGTGTAGTGGTGGTGGATGTGTAGTGGCTGTACATGTGTAGTGGTGGTGGATGTGTAGTGGTGGTGGATGTGTAGTGGCTGTACATGTGTAGTGGTGGTGGATGTGTAGTGGTGGTGGATGTGTAGTGGTGGTGGATGTGTAGTGGTGGTGGATGTGTAGTGGTGGTGGATGTGTAGTGGTGGTGGATGTGTAGTGGTGGTGGATGTGTAGTGGTGGTGGATGTGTAGTGGTGGTGGATGTGTAGTGGTGGTGGATGTGTAGTGGTGGTGGATGTGTAGTGGTGGTGGATGTGTAGTGGCTGTGGATGTGTAGTGGTGGTGGATGTGTAGTGGTGGTGGATGTGTAGTGGTGGTGGATGTGTAGTGGTGGTGGATGTGTAGTGGTGGTGGATGTGTAGTGGTGGTGGATGTGTAGTGGCTGTACATGTGTAGTGGTGGTGGATGTGTAGTGGCTGTACATGTGTAGTGGTGGTGGATGTGTAGTGGTGGTGGTGGTGGTGGATGTGTAGTGGCTGTACATGTGTAGTGGTGGTGGATGTGTAGTGGTGGTGGATGTGTAGTGGTGGTGGTATGTGTAGTGTAGTGGTGTACATGTGTAGTGGTGGTGGATGTGTAGTGGTGGTGGATGTGTAGTGGTGGTGGATGTGTAGTGGTGGTGGATGTGTAGTGGTGGTGGATGTGTAGTGGTGGTGGATGTGTAGTGGTGGTGGATGTGTAGTGGTGGTGGATGTGTAGTGGTGGTGGATGTGTAGTGGTGGTGGATGTGTAGTGGTGGTGGATGTGTAGTGGTGGTGGATGTGTAGTGGTGGTGGATGTGTAGTGGTGGTGGATGTGTAGTGGTGGTGGATGTGTAGTGGCTGTACATGTGTAGTGGTGGTGGATGTGTAGTGGCTGTACATGTGTAGTGGTGGTGGATGTGTAGTGGTGGTGGATGTGTAGTGGTGGTGGATGTGTAGTGGGTGTGGATGTGTAGTGGTGGTGTAGTGGTGGTGGAGGTGGAGTGGTGGTGGATGTGTTGTGGGTGTGGATGTGTAGTGGTGGTGGATGTGTAGTGGTGGTGGATGTGTAGTGGTGGTGGATGTGTAGTGGCTGTACATGTGTAGTGGTGGTGGATGTGTAGTGGTGGTGGATGTGTAGTGGCTGTACATGTGTAGTGGTGGTGGATGTGTAGTGGTGGTGGATGTGTAGTGGTGGTGGATGTGTAGTGGTGGTGGATGTGTAGTGGCTGTACATGTGTAGTGTATGTGTAGTGGTGGTACATGTGTAGTGGTGGTGGATGTGTAGTGGTGGTGGATGTGTAGTGGTGGTGGATGTGTAGTGGTGGTGGATGTGTAGTGGTGGTGGATGTGTAGTGGTGGTGGATGTGTAGTGGTGGTGGATGTGTAGTGGTGGTGGATGTGTAGTGGTGGTGGATGTGTAGTGGTGGTGGATGTGTAGTGGTGGTGGATGTGTAGTGGTGGTGGATGTGTAGTGGTGGTGGATGTGTAGTGGTGGTGGATGTGTAGTGGTGGTGGATGTGTAGTGGTGGTGGATGTGTAGTGGTGGTGGATGTGTAGTGGTGGTGGATGTGTAGTGGCTGTACATGTGTAGTGGTGGTGGATGTGTAGTGGCTGTACATGTGTAGTGGTGGTGGATGTGTAGTGGCTGTACATGTGTAGTGGTGGTGGATGTGTAGTGGTGGTGGATGTGTAGTGGTGGTGGATGTGTAGTGGCTGTACATGTGTAGTGGTGGTGGATGTGTAGTGGCTGTACATGTGTAGTGGTGGTGGATGTGTAGTGGTGGTGGATGTGTAGTGGCTGTACATGTGTAGTGGTGGTGGATGTGTAGTGGTGGTGGATGTGTAGTGGCTGTACATGTGTAGTGGTGGTGGATGTGTAGTGGCTGTACATGTGTAGTGGTGGTGGATGTGTAGTGGTGGTGGATGTGTAGTGGTGGTGGATGTGTAGTGGTGGTGGATGTGTAGTGGTGGTGGATGTGTAGTGGTGGTGGATGTGTAGTGGTGGTGGATGTGTAGTGGTGGTGGATGTGTAGTGGCTGTACATGTGTAGTGGTGGTGGATGTGTAGTGGTGGTGGATGTGTAGTGGTGGTGGATGTGTAGTGGCTGTACATGTGTAGTGGTGGTGGATGTGTAGTGGCTGTACATGTGTAGTGGTGGTGGATGTGTAGTGGTGGTGGATGTGTAGTGGTGGTGTAGTGGTGGTGGATGTGTAGTGGTGGTGGATGTGTAGTGGCTGTTGATGTGTAGTGGTGGTGGATGTGTAGTGGTGGTGGATGTGTAGTGGTGGTGGATGTGTAGTGGTGGTGGATGTGTAGTGGTGGTGGATGTGTAGTGGTGGTGGATGTGTAGTGGTGGTGGATGTGTAGTGGTGGTGGATGTGTAGTGGTGGTGGTGTAGTGTGTAGTGGTGGTGGTGGATGTGTAGTGGTGGTGGATGTGTAGTGGTGGTGTAGTGGTGGTGGATGTGTAGTGGCTGTACATGTGTAGTGGTGGTGGATGTGTAGTGGTGGTGGATGTGTAGTGGCTGTACATGTGTAGTGGTGGTGGATGTGTAGTGGCTGTACATGTGTAGTGGTGGTGGATGTGTAGTGGCTGTACATGTGTAGTGGTGGTGGATGTGTAGTGGCTGTACATGTGTAGTGGTGGTGGATGTGTAGTGGCTGTACATGTGTAGTGGTGGTGGATGTGTAGTGGTGGTGGATGTGTAGTGGCTGTACATGTGTAGTGGTGGTGGATGTGTAGTGGTGGTGGATGTGTAGTGGTGGTGGATGTGTAGTGGTGGTGGATGTGTAGTGGTGGTGGATGTGTAGTGGTGGTGGATGTGTAGTGGTGGTGGATGTGTAGTGGTGGTGGATGTGTAGTGGTGGTGGATGTGTAGTGGTGGTGTAGTGGTGGTGGATGTGTAGTGGCTGTACATGTGTAGTGGTGGTGGATGTGTAGTGGTGGTGGATGTGTAGTGGTGGTGGATGTGTAGTGGCTGTACATGTGTAGTGGTGGTGGATGTGTAGTGGTGGTGGATGTGTAGTGGTGGTGGATGTGTAGTGGTGGTGGATGTGTAGTGGTGGTGGATGTGTAGTGGTGGTGGATGTGTAGTGGTGGTGGATGTGTAGTGGTGGTGGATGTGTAGTGGTGGTGGCTGTGTAGTGGTGGTTGTAGTGGTGGTGGATGTGTAGTGGTGGTGGATGTGTAGTGGCTGTACATGTGTAGTGGTGGTGGATGTGTAGTGGTGGTGGATGTGTAGTGGTGGTGGATGTGTAGTGGTGGTGGATGTGTAGTGGTGGTGGATGTGTAGTGGTGGTGGATGTGTAGTGGTGGTGGATGTGTAGTGGGGGTGGATGTGTAGTGGGTGTGAGTGGTGGTATGTAGTGTGGTGGAGTGTAGTGGATGTAGATGTGTAGTGGTGGTGGATGTGTAGTGGTGGTGGATGTGTAGTGGTGGTGGATGTGTAGTGGTGGTGGATGTGTAGTGGTGGTGGATGTGTAGTGGTGGTGGATGTGTAGTGGTGGTGGATGTGTAGTGGTGGTGGATGTGTAGTGGTGGTGGATGTGTAGTGGTGGTGGATGTGTAGTGGTGGTGGATGTGTAGTGGCTGTACATGTGTAGTGGTGGTGGATGTGTAGTGGCTGTACATGTGTAGTGGTGGTGGATGTGTAGTGGCTGTACATGTGTAGTGGTGGTGGATGTGTAGTGGTGGTGATTGTGTAGTGGTGGTGGATGTGTAGTGGCTGTACATGTGTAGTGGTGGTGGATGTGTAGTGGTGGTGGATGTGTAGTGGTGGTGGATGTGTAGTGGTGGTGGATGTGTAGTGGTGGTGGATGTGTAGTGGTGGTGGATGTGTAGTGGTGGTGGATGTGTAGTGGTGGTGGATGTGTAGTGGTGGTGGATGTGTAGTGGTGGTGGATGTGTAGTGGTGGTGTAGTGGTGGTGGATGTGTAGTGGCTGTACATGTGTAGTGGTGGTGGATGTGTAGTGGCTGTACATGTGTAGTGGTGGTGGATGTGTAGTGGTGGTGGATGTGTAGTGGTGGTGGATGTGTAGTGGCTGTACATGTGTAGTGGTGGTGGATGTGTAGTGGCTGTACATGTGTAGTGGTGGTGGATGTGTAGTGGCTGTACATGTGTAGTGGTGGTGGATGTGTAGTGGTGGTGGATGTGTAGTGGTGGTGGATGTGTAGTGGTGGTGGATGTGTAGTGGCTGTAGATGTGTAGTGGCTGTACATGTGTAGTGGTGGTGGATGTGTAGTGGTGGTGGATGTGTAGTGGTGGTGGACATGTGTAGTGGTGGTGGATGTGTAGTGGTGGTGGATGTGTAGTGGTGGTGGATGTGTAGTGGTGGTGGATGTGTAGTGGTGGTGGATGTGTAGTGGTGGTGGATGTGTAGTGGTGGTGGATGTGTAGTGGTGGTGGATGTGTAGTGGTGGTGGATGTGTAGTGGTGGTGGATGTGTAGTGGTGGTGGATGTGTAGTGGTGGTGGATGTGTAGTGGTGGTGGATGTGTAGTGGTGGTGGATGTGTAGTGGTGGTGGATGTGTAGTGGTGGTGGATGTGTAGTGGCTGTACATGTGTAGTGGTGGTGGATGTGTAGTGGTGGTGGATGTGTAGTGGCTGTACATGTGTAGTGGCTGTACATGTGTAGTGGTGGTGGATGTGTAGTGGTGGTGGATGTGTAGTGGTGGTGGATGTGTAGTGGTGGTGGATGTGTAGTGGTGGTGGATGTGTAGTGGTGGTGGATGTGTAGTGGTGGTGGATGTGTAGTGGTGGTGGTAGTGGTGGTGGATGTGTAGTGGTGGTGGATGTGTAGTGGCTGTACATGTGTAGTGGTGGTGGATGTGTAGTGGCTGTACATGTGTAGTGGTGGTGGATGTGTAGTGGCTGTACATGTGTAGTGGTGGTGGATGTGTAGTGGTGGTGGATGTGTAGTGGTGGTGGATGTGTAGTGGCTGTACATGTGTAGTGGCTGTACATGTGTAGTGGTGGTGGATGTGTAGTGGCTGTACATGTGTAGTGGCTGTACATGTGTAGTGGTGGTGGATGTGTAGTGGCTGTACATGTGTAGTGGTGGTGGATGTGTAGTGGTGGTGGATGTGTAGTGGCTGTACATGTGTAGTGGTGGTGGATGTGTAGTGGCTGTAGTGTAGTGGTGGTGGATGTGTAGTGGTGGTGGATGTGTAGTGGTGGTGGATGTGTAGTGGTGGTGGATGTGTAGTGGTGGTGGATGTGTAGTGGTGGTGGATGTGTAGTGGTGGTGGATGTGTAGTGGCTGTACATGTGTAGTGGTGGTGGATGTGTAGTGGTGGTGGATGTGTAGTGGTGGTGGATGTGTCGTCTAGTGGTGATAGGTGAATAGCAGTAGTTGAAGTCTAGTGGTGATAGGTGTTGGAACATCAGTATTATTTAAACACTTCGGTTTATGCCTATCAATCTATCTATTTATCTCTCTGACTTGTTACATTTAGTTGTTTTGCTTATGGCTGCGGCTAGTGGTACTGCTCCTGCTCTTTCTGATGCTGCTGGTCCTCGTGCTACTGCAGCTTACCCTGCTGTTGCTGCTGCTGCTGCTGCTGCTGCTGCTGCTGCTGCTGCTGCTGTTGCTGCTGGTCCTCGTGCTACTGCAGCTTACCCTGTTGTTGCTGCTGCTGCAGCTGCTGCTGCTGCTGCTGCTGTTGCTGCTGGTCCTCGTGCTACTGCAGCTTACCATGCTGTTGCTGCTGCTGCAGCTGCTGCTGCTGCTGCTGCTGCTGCTGCTGCTGTTGCTGCTGGTCCTCGTGCTACTGCAGCTTACCCTGCTGTTGCTGCTGCTGCAGCTGCTGCTGCTGCTGCTGCTGCTGCTGTTGCTGCTGGTCCTCGTGCTACAGCAGCTTACCCTGCTGCTGCTGCTGCTGCTGCTGCTGCTGCTGCTGCTGCTGCTGCTGCTGCTGCTGCTGCTGCTGCTGCTGCTGCTGCTGCTGCTGCTGGTCCTCGAGCTACTGCAGCTTACCCTGCTGCTGCTGCTGCTGCTGCTGCTGCTGCTGCTTTTGCCAGCAAGTATTTATATCAATGGGTAATTAATATATATTTTTTCAAATTACACTTTTTTTTTAGAGTTAGAAAGCTGATTGACACTTGCAGGTTTAAGGCCTCGTCATGGAGTCTAAATGAAACTTTGTTGTATTGCAGTGGTGGTTTACTAATGTTTGTTAAGAGGAATGTTGGGTAGTGGTCTATAGTGCTATCTGTGATTATCCCTGATTTAAGGGGGGCTAGTATATTGGTCCATATGTGGTCTATTATGGTTGCACTTGTCTCTGTCAGCCTGGTTGGTTTAGTTATTGTTGGTATGAGAAGTGTGTTGTTCATATTGTTGATGAAATCAGTTACAGGCTGATCATCTAGTAAGCCAAGGTTGATGTTGAAGTCTCCAGCTAAGAGAAGGTGGTGCTTATTCATTTGTCTGTTTGTTATTAGTGACTTTAATTTCTCACTGAAATTTGGGATGTTTGTGTGAGGTATCCGGTAAATGGCACCGATTGTTATAGGCGTCTTAAGGTCTTTTACAGTAAAATTAGCAAAAATGTATTCCCCATATTCATCACTAAAGCAAGTGGTGCTAATACAAGATAATTGGTTAGAGTAATAGATTGCAATACCACCCCCAACTTGGTTTGGTCTGCAGTTGTGAATTGCTGTGTATCCTGGTAGAGGGTAGATATCTATTGTGTCCTGCTTAAGCCAGGTCTCAGTAAGAATAATGCAGGAGAAGGGTGTCTTTAGTGATTCAAGGAGTGCTAGGAGGTCATCATAGTGTTTGCTTATGGACCTGATGTTGTAGTTAAGTACTGATAGACTTTTAGCATTGTTTAGGATAGTGGTGGCTTGTGATGCTGTGTAATAAAGGCAGTTACTTTCCAATAGGTTTTGATTGGGTGTCAGATTATGGAGGTTTAGATCAGGGTCAACGTGATCAATCATCTTCTAGGTTTAAATTATGGTTATTTATATCCTGAGTTATGTGTTGAGTTCTACTACTGATATCTGTAGTGGTAGGAAGTTTGGACAAGTATATAGCTAGAGTATTTTGGTCATGTAGAGTATAGTCACTACTACACATAATGAAGTTGATGTTGTCTATGTGTTGTGATGGAATGAACTAAAGTACAACTAGGTATAAACTAGTAATATAAAAATACAAATTACAAATAGCACCAGTCTCTCACTAGTAACTGCACTAGGGTCTAATATAATGACTTTGGTATTGACTATGTATTGAGCTAGAATGAGCTATAGTACAACTGAGTTGAATCTAATAATATAAAAAAGGCACAAGACTGTCAATTATAATTGCACTAAGGTCTTATATAAGTTGTTTACAAGAATTAGAGTATAACTAGATTTAAATTGACAAGATAAAATATTCAAGTTAAGGTAGCAAAAATAATAATGAAGAATAATAAAAATAAAAATGGCAATAAGTTGGTTATAATATGCTAGTAAGATGGTAGACAGGATAATATAAACGTTGTAGTTGAAAATACTAGTTTAAAACAAAAATTGGTTACAAAAGGTTAAGAAAAGTAAAATAAAGTTGGGTGATAAAGTTTGAAATAGAATAAGGCAATTATAAAAAGTTTATAATAAAATTGGGTAATAAACTTTACAAATAAAAAAGGGCAATAATAATAGTTTAAAATAAATAGGGCAATAAAGTATAAAGTAAAACTGGGCAAGTAAAGATTGGGTAATTAACTCTAGAATAGTACAATAATAAGATAAAAAGTTAACAATAAAGTTGGGCACTAAAGTATAAAATAAAAATGGGCGATAATAAAAAGTTTACAATAAGGTTGGTCAATATAGTTTAAAGTAAAATTGGGAAATAACAAAGATTTTAAAATAAAATTGGGCAATAGAGTATTTCTTAAAGTGAGGCAGAATAATTGAGGATAAGCTATGGTTAATTTCAAATAAAATAAGATAGAACAGTGATGTAGTAAGATGTAAAAAAGAAGAGAAATTCTGTAGATATTAAACACAATTAAGACTATGAGGCAGAATGGTCGTTGAGTACAACAGTGACATTCAGAAGTTGTTGTGGGATTGGAAATTTAGGGCCACAAATTTATGACAATATAACACTAACGCTGCACTGTGGGTATTATTATTATTTTTTTTTACACAGGGTTTGACAAGGTTAAGGATCCCTAGCTTTATTGACAATCTATTTACAGGTTAAGGATCCCTAGCTTTATTGACAGCTATTTACAGGTTAAGGATCCCTAGCTTTATTGACAATCTATTTACAGGTTAAGGATCCCTAGTTTTATTGACAGCTATTTACAGGTTAAGGATCCCTAGCTTTATTGACAGCTATTTACAGGTTAAGGATCCCTAGCTTTATTGACAGCTATTTACAGGTTAAGGATTCCTAACTTTATTGACAAGCTAAGAGCTGTTACCTACATCAGCTCATTTGAAAGCTTTTTATTGTTATGAGACATACAAGTAGGGAACAGGATGAAGTTGGAGCCATCTGTGGGTCAGCATTTTCATTTGATCAACTGACTTTATCTCGTTGACATCATTATGCTGTACGAATGTGTTCCATACTCGAGTCATCCTGGGTAAATATTCTCTGAGATGGAGTGATGTTCTGGAGAAGGGTACAGCCAGAGTGAAGTTGCTGCTTTCTGCCCGTCTTGTGGCATAAAAGCTTGTTTCACGCTGTCCTCGAAGTGGATCCAAGTGTGGTATTTTGACAATATTGGCCTTGTACATAACAGTAAGGCCACCCACATCCCTCCTATGTTGAAGGCTCTGCTGAAATGACAGATCTATCCAGGATGGGTCCAGGCGAGAGATGAGACATCTTGCACCTTACTCGTACCTGGAGTTTACCTGGAGAGAGTTTCGGGGGTCAATGCCCCCGCGGCCCGGTCTGTGACCAGGCCTCCTGGTGGATCAGCGCCTGATCAACCAGGCTGTTGCTGCTGGCTGCACGCAAACCAACGTACGAGCCACAGCCCGGCTGATCAGGAACTGACTTTAGGTGCTTGTCCAGTGCCAGCTTGAAGACTGCCAGGGGTCTGTTGGTAATCCCCCTTATGTGTGCTGGGAGGCAGTTGAACAGTCTCGGGCCCCTGACACTTATTGTATGGTCTCTTAACGTGCTAGTGACACCCCTGCTTTTCATTGGGGGGATGGTGCATCGTCTGCCAAGTCTTTTGCTTTCGTAGTGAGTGATTTTCGTGTGCAAGTTCGGTACTAGTCCCTCTAGGATTTTCCAGGTGTATATAATCATGTATCTCTCCCTCCTGCGTTCCAGGGAATACAGGTTTAGAAACCTCAAGCGCTCCCAGTAATTGAGGTGTTTTATCTCCGTTATGCGCGCCGTGAAAGTTCTCTGTACATTTTCTAGGTCGGCAATTTCACCTGCCTTGAAAGGTGCTGTTAGAGTGCAGCAATATTCCAGCCTAGATAGAACAAGTGACCTGAAGAGTGTCATCATGGGCTTGGCCTCCCTAGTTTTGAAGGTTCTCATTATCCATCCTGTCATTTTTCTAGCAGATGCGATTGATACAATGTTATGGTCCTTGAAGGTGAGATCCTCCGACATAATCACTCCCAGGTCTTTGACGTTGGTGTTTCGCTCTATTTTGTGGCCAGAATTTGTTTTGTACTCTGATGAAGATTTAATTTCCTCATGTTTACCATATCTGAGTAATTGAAATTTCTCATCGTTGAACTTCATATTGTTTTCTGCAGCCCACTGAAAGATTTGGTTGATGTCCGCCTGGAGCCTTGCAGTGTCTGCAATGGAAGACACTGTCATGCAGATTCGGGTGTCATCTGCAAAGGAAGACACGGTGCTGTGGCTGACATCCTTGTCTATGTCGGATATGAGGATGAGGAACAAGATGGGAGCTAGTACTGTGCCTTGTGGAACAGAGCTTTTCACCGTAGCTGCCTCGGACTTTACTCTGTTGACGACTACTCTCTGTGTTCTGTTAGTGAGGAAATTATAGATCCATCGACCGACTTTTCCTGTTATTCCTTTAGCGCGCATTTTGTGCGCTATTACGCCATGGTCACACTTGTCGAAGGCTTTTGCAAAGTCTGTATATATTACATCTGCATTCTTTTTGTCTTCTAGTGCATTTAGGACCTTGTCGTAGTGATCCAGTAGTTGAGACAGACAGGAGCGACCTGTTCTAAACCCATGTTGCCCTGGGTTGTGTAACTGATGGGTTTCTAGATGGGTGGTGATCTTGCTTCTTAGGACCCTTTCAAAGATTTTTATGATATGGGATGTTAGTGCTATTGGTCTGTAGTTCTTTGCTGTTGCTTTACTGCCCCCTTTGTGGAGTGGGGCTATGTCTGTTGTTTTTAGTAACTGAGGGACGACCCCCGTGTCCATGCTCCCTCTCCATAGGATGGAAAAGGCTCGTGATAGGGGCTTCTTGCAGTTCTTGATGAACACAGAGTTCCATGAGTCTGGCCCTGGGGCAGAGTGCATGGGCATGTCATTTATCGCCTGTTCGAAGTCATTTGGCGTCAGGATAACATCGGATAGGCTTGTGTTAATCAAATTTTGTGGCTCTCTCATAAAAAATTCATTTTGATCTTCGACTCTCAGTCTGGTTAGCGGCTTGCTAAAAACTGAGTCATATTGGGACTTGAGTAGCTCACTCATTTCCTTGCTGTCATCTGTGTAGGACCCATCTTGTTTAAGTAGGGGCCCAATACTGGGCGTTGTTCTCGATTTTGATTTGGCATAGGAGAAGAAATACTTTGGGTTTCTTTCGATTTCATTTATAGCTTTTAGTTCTTCCCGCGATTCCTGACTCCTAAAGGATTCTTTTAGCTTAAGTTCGATGCTTGCTATTTCTCTGACCAGTGTCTCCCTGCGCATTTCAGATATATTGACCTCTTTTAGCCGCTCTGTTATTCTTTTCCGTCGCCTGTAAAGGGAGCGCCTGTCTCTTTCTATTTTACATCTACTCCTCCTTTTTCTTAGAGGAATAAGCCTTGTGCATACATCGAGTGCCACCGAGTTAATCTGTTCTAGGCATAAGTTTGGGTCTGTGTTGCTTAGTATATCTTCCCAGCTTATATCGGTTAGGACTTGGTTTACTTGGTCCCACTTTATGTTTTTGTTATTGAAGTTGAATTTGGTGAATGCTCCCTCGTGACTAGTCTCATTTTGTCGGTCTGGGGCTCCTCGCATACATGTCTGAACCTCAATTATGTTGTGATCTGAGTATATTGTTTTTGATATGGTGACATTTCTTATCAGATCATCATTGTTAGTGAATATGAGGTCTAGTGTATTCTCATTGTCTGCATCGCTCTTGGGCCGTGTAGACCTCCTGCGCAAACGCACTTCAGTTCCCTGACTGCAGTAGTGTGAGGTGGTGCTTGTCGCTCCTCTGTCGTCAGCCCAGGAGAACTACCATTAGTCAACATGGCGTGCAGTTATAGACGCAGGATCAACATTGTCGCCGTTGAACTTCTCAGAGGGGCAATAACGCCAGCTTCAGCCCAGGTATTACTACCTAAAATCATCAGAGACACGTATGGCATTCAGGATGGAGAGTTGTACGGAGTAGCATTGAACGGAGCACGTAGATTTTTTGTGAAACTGCTCTCAGCAACGGTTTATGAGTCGTTGGTCAACCGTTTTCAGGACGTAAGTCTTGATGCAACACCAGCTGTGCGTGTGAGGATGATCGATGTATCCAGACATTATACATGGATTAAACTGCGTAATGTCCCCTTTGAGGCTGATGAGACAGATATCAGAAAAGTTTTTGAGGAATACGGAACTGTTCATTTGGCCCAGCATGGTAAGTGGGTGACGGGTGCCTACACAGGTATGCCGGAGGGCACTTTTAACCTAAAAATGACATTGCGACACCCCATACCGTCTTACGTGTACCTAAAGGAATTCAGGACACAGGTCATGGTGTCATACGCGGGGCAAAGGCGTACATGCCGACTATGTGGGGAATATGATCACATAGCGGCGGAGTGTGGGAAGCGGCAATGAGCTCCTGGCCCAGGGGCGGAGACATCCGCTTCTACACCGGGGGAAGCAGGTGATGATCAACGACGTGAAGGAGGGCGTGGTCGTCTATGGAGCGAGATAGTGGATGAGGCGCATAAGGCTGGGGGAGAGGGTGAGGCCCTTGACCAGTTACCTGGCCCAGAGACACTTCCAGTGGATCGGGTTGAGCAAAAAGTACAGGAGGAAGTGTTGGAAATTGAGGAGGAATTAGCCGAGGTTCTGAAGTCCTTGTCACCGCCTGAGGAGGTGGCTGCTCCTGGAAAGGTGGTAGAAGACGAGGTGAAGGCTGTGGTGCATCAACAACAGAACTATTCGGACGACGGGAGTGACAGCGTGACTGAGGTGTCACCGAGATCATTGCCACTGTGTACAGTGGAGGTTGAGGTACATTGTGAGGCATCCCCAGACCAAGCCATGGAGGATGCGCCTGTCACAAGAAAGAGAGCCGCTGCATCGGATTCAGATGATGTCCTAACGCCAGCGCAGCGGACTGGGAAGCAAATATGGGCAGAAGGTGAAGGTAGTGGTGGCCATGACAGGAGGCACCGAAAGAAGGGGGGGGGGGAGAGAGGGAAGTGTGCAGGTGACAAGTGGTCCCACACGTTCTGGTGCCCATCGGAAGAGTGAAGAGAGGAGGCAGGGGTGGAAACTTTAATAGGCCTCCGGTGTATGACAGTAAACGTTAATGGTTTGTGTAATAGTGTAAAGAGAGAATGGTTTCGAATGTTTCTGAATAAATTTAGAGTGGATGTTGTGTTCCTTCAGGAGCACAATTTTAAGGAGGGTAGGGTGTTGGAGATGGAGGGGTTTCAGGTGGTAACCCTGCCATCTGCCCGTTTGAAAGGGGGGTGGGTATATTAATTAGGGAGGCAAGCCCGTTTGTTTTGCAGATAAGTGAGGGGGGGGGGGGAGGGGGAAGGGTGTTGCACGTAGATGGTTTGTGGATGGGAAAACGTGTGGCTTTTATTAGCGTATATGCGCCTGCAGAGAATAACGTACAGGTGAAGCAGGAGTTTGTGTGTGAGGACCTTGTGTTTTTTTTCCGTGCATTACCGGAGGTGGCAATAGTAGGAGGTGATTGGAACTGCGTCATTAGGAGGGCTGATGTGGAACCGAAAGGGGCAGGTTATGTGTCGGTGGCCCTACGAGATTTATTGAGGGATATTAGGTTAAGAGACGCATTCGAGGGGGGGGGGGCCTGGGATACAGAGCATAAAATTGTTAGGAGAGGGTATGCAGCGAGGTTAGATAGAGTGTATCTTTCTCACGGGGTAGTAGTGAGATCTTCCAAAACTGTTGAAGTAGCATGGTCAGATCATAGAGCAGTGTTGGTGGAGGTTGGGTGGGAGGCGCTTGCAGAAATATACAGGAGTTACTGGAAATTAAATATAAGTGCATTGAGTGATGAGGAGGGGTTAGAGGGATTTTCTGTCCTATGGAAGGAGCTTAGCGAGGAGGCACAGGGAGTGGAAGATGTCGTACAATGGTGGGATTGTGTAGCCAAGGAAAGGATTAGGAAATATTATGTGGGGGTGGGCAAACGTATAAATGATTTTAAATATGGGCTTTCAAATTATTTAGAGGACAGGTTAAGGGGCTGTTATGGGAAGGGGGCTGTGGGGGGCAACTATCCTATGGATGAAATTGTCGAGGTCAAGGGGAGACTGAGGGAGTTACAAAATGAGAGGTTTCAAGCGGTAAGGGTGCAGGCAGGGGTAGAGGAGGTGCTTTGGGGAGACAAACCATCGGCGTGTGTGTTGCGACGTCAAAAACAAAGACAGCAGGTTACAGCTATTCCGAGGTTAGAGGTACATGAGATGGCGGGGGGTTATAGAATGGGTCAGGAGATACTAACTACAAAAGGAATGTGTGCGTATGCGGATAAATGGTATGAAGGGTATTGGACAAGTGGGAAGGTGGGAAATGTGGATTTAGAGAAGGTGTGTGAGTATGTGACGTGTAATTTAGGGAATAGTGATAGAAAGGCTTTAGGGGGGGTAATAACAGAAGAGGAAATAGAGTTGGCTTTAAGGGGAATGAGGAAGGGCAAAGCACCGGGAATAGACGGTCTCCCGGCTGAATTTTATCTCCAACATTGGGAGGTGATAAGGGGTTTCATGGGTAGGTTATTTAATCAGATGAAGGAGAAGGGTGTGATGGGGGACAAGCAAGCAACAGCAGTTGTAGTGTTGGTCCAGAAGGGTAAGGGGCAGCACACCCTCAAGGAGTACCGTGCCATATCTCTGTTATGTGCTGATTATAAGTTGTTCGCTAAAGTCTTGGGTAATCGGTTTAAATGTGTGGTAGGGAGAGTGGTTTCGAAAACGCAGTATGGTTTGCCTGGAAGGTCGATGATTGAGGGTCATGGAATACTGAGAAGTTTTGTGGAGTCAAAAGGGGGGGGAGAGGGAGAGCGGCATTGTTGGCTTTACACTGGCAGGGGGTCTATGACAGGGTGGAAAGGGGAGCATTGGGAGCTATACTTAGGAGGCAGGGTTATGGGGAAGAAATAGTTAATTGGGTAACCACGTTGTACAATGGAGCTAAGATGAGGGTACAGATTAATGGATGCTTGGGGGAGGAGATTGTAATGGGTAGGGGACTTAGGCAGGGGTGTCCCATGTCACAAATGTTGTTTGCGTGCATTCAGGACCCCTTCTATAGAATGGTTGAACGTTGTCTATGTGACACGAGTGGAGGTATCGGGGGGGGGGGGTCGGGAAAGTGTGGCCGGGAATAATAGGATATGTAGACGATACAACAGTCCTGGTTAGAGAGGGGATGGCGTTGGGTGTTTTGGATGATGTTGTGCAACAGTTTGGAAATGCAACAGGGATGCAGGTAAAAAGAGAGAAGTCAATGATCATAGGGTTGGGTGATTGGGTGGAGGGGGGGCGGAGATGTAACGTTGTGAGAAAACAAACGGTGTCTTTAAAAATTTGTGGTATCACCTATAAGGATGACTTGGACGCTGCTCGAGAGGAAAACTCGAATAGATTAATGGAAAGGATTCAGGGGCGTCTGGGTGCATTGCGACCTCATCATCTGACTCTCGTGCAACGAGTGATTGTTATAAATGTATTATTGTATAGTAAGGTTTGGCACGTAGCAGCCGTGTTCCCATTAACAGGGACGGCGATTGTGGGAATTCTGAGACGAGTGTTTAACTTTTTGTGGGGTTCAAGGTGCGATTGGCTGAGGAGAGAGGTTGTAATGTTACCTGTGCGCCAGGGTGGGTTGGGGTTGATGGATCTGAGAAGGAGGATTAAATGTGTGTTTCTTAAATGGGAGGTTTTGCGCGAAGGTGTGAGTGGAGGGCAGCTGGGAAAAGTACATGATAGGTTGGGTAAGTTGTATGGTGGTGTGGAGTTGAGGGAATGTGAAACTATTTTGAGGGCTTTGATGTTGGTTAGAGAACCCAGGAAAATTCGAGTAGGGGTTTTGTGTAGGCTGCTTGCAGACAGGATTGTTGTACCAGTTGAGGGATTGTTCCCCATGTACGCATGGAAGAGTATTTGGTATAGGTTTAGCAAGTTGAAGTTAAAGCCTAGGGTAAGGGAGGTAACGTATCGTTTTTTGCATGGCATACTACCGTCGGGGGAGGTACTAAGAACCAGAGGGGTAATTGTGGGCGGAAGGTGTGGAATCTGTGGGGAGGATGAGACGGCGTTCCATGCAGTATACTTTTGTGGGGGACTGGAGGGTGTTAGGTATTGGTTAAGTAGGGTTGTACAGGGGGTGGGGGGCCGAGGGGTGTCGGTTCTGCGTGCACTAAGCCTAGATGTGGGAGGGTTCGATGAGAGTGTTATAAGAGCTTTGGATTATATAATAGTGGATTATATATATATATCGTGGGTGATGAGGGGGAGGGGGGATTGTGAGGTGCGGAGGCGGGTACTAGCGGTAACGGTTTATCGTACGATGTGTCGTAATAGAGAACTGTATGGGAGGAGGTGGGAGAAGGATTTTTCGGAAGGGTATAGAATGTTAACGTTAGGGTTTCTCATCAATCTACAACTTGGGCTGAGTGAGTAAGGGGGGGGGGTTTGGGGATTACATACGGGAAGGGGGTTTTCAGGGGGACACAGCGGGGTCGCCTCCTGGGGAGGGGTGAGAGTAAGGTGTATGTGGGTATATGCAGGTGTAGATGAGTGGCATACGTGTATGTAGCATGCAAGAGGGCACAGAAAGCAAAGGTGATATCAAGTAATTACGTAGTAACGAATGAAGAATTCTGTGTTTGATGTGTCAGGGTCGTCATGACCTTCTTCATGTATTAAGTGTGAATGGTGTCAAGATTATAGTTTTAAGACCGTGAAGAGCTTTAGGGCTTATGTAGAGTGTGCGTTTATAGCCTTTATTGGGCATATTTCATGTGCGATAATTGTATCGCAATGAGAGGTTATTTAAATTATGTTTGTGTTTAGTGTTGTGGGTTTTTAGCGAGTGTACTGTCTTTATTTTAGCATTATATAATGTGCTCATCCAGTTGCTGCGAGATGGAACGCTAATGACTTCCATAAATTTGTAATGCCTCGTTAAAAGTTTGTAATGGGACAGTATGGTTTAGTCTCTTGCTTTATATAATGTGCTCAGGCGTTGGAAGAGGCTGTAGTAATATTTAGTAATATTTAGTATAAGTGTGAGGCTTAGGATGTTAATTGTATTTGTATTTTTTAGTATTCTTAATAGGGGTTAATTTTGGGAAGAGCATGTAATTGTTTTTTAACTGAGATTGTGATGTAGGTCATTCCTCTGATTATCTACTGTGAAGGTTGTGAACCTTTGTCATATGTCAGTCATAGTATGTTAACTATACAAATCTGAAAGTTGTATATAGTTTATATTTTATATAGTTTATATAGTTATAGTTTATATTGTTTATCATAGTATGTTATATGGAAAATTTTGTGAGTGCATATGGGTAACCTCTTTTATGTCAATTACAATGTGTTGTTAAAACTCGTTAGTGTATGTTCTGTAGGATTAAGGATCCTACTGTACCCATTTTATATCTTTTTATTTAATATTAAGCTGTAAAGTTTTTAAATAAAAAATAAAAAAAAACTCTTGTGCCGACACTTTTTACATTTTACAGCGTCTACTTCACTATAAGTTATGCCCCTGGTACTAGGGCAGTACACAGTACTCGTGGTTATGTACATCAGTGTAGAGACAGGATAGTGTAGACAAGCATGACACGTTGAGGCTCAATCATAGTTGTGAAGACTGCATATGAACAATCGTCTTATGCGACAGACAGGAGATGGCATTCCACTCTTAAGTAGTGGTAGTGGAATGCGAGGCAGTATGGATATCTGCGTATGAGAAAACTTAAGGTGTGTAGTGAGGGGGGTCTGTGGCAGGACTGTGTTCAGCCATTCAGTAACTAGCATCGCCCACACAACACTCTACACTCAACACTCAGCTTCTGTCTCCAACTGTCTCCTTCCCACACCAACATATAACACCACTACTGTGAATATATAAATAGAATAATTAGACATGAGTATACGTAGTTAACATGGGCTGGATAGATTATGTTACTTTACTGAATTTGTCGAAGCAAGTAACAAAAGGTATTTGGGCATAAAATTACGTTAATTTAAATGTAACAATGAATATTAAGGATGTGACAGAGCATCAGCTATTACATTACAATGACCACTGACATGTTATATACTAATAGAGTAAGGCTGGATTCTGAGTGCCCACCTCATGATCCTAGCATTTTTACTCTTCATTGTATTTACATTAGTGAGTGGATTGTGGTCAAAAAAAAAGTTTATTTTAAATGGGGAAGTGCCCAAATACACGTCAAAATGTTCCAAGTACACTACAAGAGCTAGAGCCTCTTTCTCAATAGTGGCATAATTTTTCTGGTGTCGTTTGAGCTTAGATGAAAAGTAACATATAGGATGGTGAATGTCAGTGGATGTTGACTGTTGGAGCAGCACAGCGCCCACTGCATAACCACTGTTGGAGCAGCACAGCACCCACTGCATAACCACTGTTGGAGCAGCACAGCACCCACTGCATAACCACTGTTGGAGCAGCACAGCACCCACTGCATAACCACTGTTGGAGCAGCACAGCACCCACTGCATAACCACTGTTGGAGCAGCACAGCATGCACTGCATAACCACTCGCATCTATATGTAAAAAGAAGGGAAGATTGAAATTAGGACACCTCAACACTGGAGCAGAGGAGAGCAGACACTTCGACTGTGTAAACTAGTCTGAACAATCCTTAGTCCAGATGAACTGAACTTTGCTACTAGTGAACACAGTGAGAGGTGTAGGTGGAGGTGTGTGTGCTGGCTTGCCTGTCACTTGATACACGTGGCAACGTCGCACATGATCAGCTACTGTTTCCTTCATTTTAGACCAAGTAAAATGTTTTGCCAGTTTACCGAGTGTCTTCTTGACACCCAAATGTCCTCCTATGGGACTATTGTGAGCAAAATCAATGGCTTGTTCAGGAAATGTAACTGGTAACACTACGAGATGCTTGACTGTGGTGGAAACACTATCAGCTGACAACTTACATGTATTTTTCTCCATCAGTACACCGTTACTATAATAGTAACAATTATCGAGATCCTTTGCTTCACTCTCAGTAACTGCTATATCTCTCAGTCTTTCCAGTGACTGATCAACAAACTGATCCTTGATTAAATCATCATGAGTTAGAAATTTAATGTCAGTTGTGTCCTGACTAGGTTGATGACCGGGGGGAGTCAGTGTTAATGATCCTGGGCGCAGAGCGTCACTAAACAACATATTCAACCCCAAATCATTGTCATCCACTAACTCAACAGGAGACAAGGATGGTTGTTGCATCTTTGACATAGCTCTAGTAATTGCGCTGAGAGGAAATAAAATAGGTTTCTCTCTACAAGCTTCAATGGCATAATTATCATCAGTGTTATTATCAATCACAAGTGGTTCCTTACATATACCAGCATGAAGGATATCGTTCCCTATCAACAAGTCCACTGACCTGATGGGAAATACACCACTGGATATACCTACTGAAATATAACCAGTATAATAGCTTGTTTCAATGTAAACTTTGTGTAGAGGTACTTTCATAACAGCTCCACCATACTCTCCTAACAATACATTTATCTTGGAATAAGTATCATCAGTTATGGGCAGTACATCTTCTCTCAATAGCGTGAGATAACTGACATTGTCTCTGAAAGTAATTATCTCAGTTAGATGTGATTCGTCATGTCCTACTTTGCCTCTCGATAAGTAAGGACTCATCGATGAACGAATCTTTTCATCAGATACACTTTCTGATGCTAGTCATCTATCCTGAGTAATATTATCTCAGGTTAAGAGAGTGGTGAAGCAATGTAAAAAGAGAGCAAATGAGAGAGTGGGTGAGATGTTATCAACAAATTTTTTTGAAAATCAGAAAAAGTTTTGGAGTGAGATTAACAAGTTAAGGAAGCCATGAGAACAAATGGATTTGTCAGTTAAAAATAGGAGAGGAGAGTTATTAAATGGAGAGTTAGAGGTATTGGGAAGATGGAGGGAATATTTTGAGGAATTGTTAAATGTTGATGACGATAGGGAAGCTGTGATTTCGTGTATAGGACAAGGAGGAATAACATCTTGTAGGAGTGAGAAAGAGCCAGTTGTGAGTGTGAGGAAGTTCGTGAGTCAGTAGGTAAAATGAAAGGGGGTAAGGCAGCCGGGATTGATGGGATAAAGATAGAAATATTAAAGGCAGGTGGGGATATAGTTTTGGAGTGGTTGGTGCAATTATTTAATAAATGTATGGAAGAGGGTAAGGTACCTAGGGATTGGCAGAGAGCATGCATAGTTCCTTTGTATAAAGGCAAAGGGGACAAAAGAGAGTGCAAAAATTTTAGGGGGATAAGTCAGTTGAGTATACCTGGTAAAGTGTATGGCAGAGTTATTATTGAAAAGATTAAGAGTAAGACAGAGAATAGGATAACAGATGAACAAGGAGGATTTAGGAAAGGTAGGGGGTGTGTGGACCAGGTGTTTACGGTGAAACATATAAGTGAACAGTATTTAGTTAAGGCTAAAGAGGTTTTTGTGGCATTTATGGATTTGGAAAAGGCGTATGACAGGGTGGATAGGGGGGCAATGTGGCAGATGTTGCAGGTGTATGGTGTAGGAGGTAGGTTACTGAAAGCAGTGAAGAGTTTTTACGAGGATAGTGAGGCTCAAGTTAGAGAATGTAGGAAAGAGGGAGATTATTTCCCAGTAAAAGTAGGCCTTAGACAAGGATGTGTGATGTCACCGTGGTTGTTTAATATATTTATAGATGGGGTTGTAAGAGAAGTAAATGCGAGGGTCTTGGCAAGAGGCGTGGAGTTAAAAGATAAAGAATCACACATAAAGTGGGAGTTGTCACAGTTGCTCTTTGCTGATGACACTGTGCTCTTGGGAGATTCTGAAGAGAAGTTGCAGAGGTTGGTGGATGAATTTGGTAGGGTATGCAAAAGAAGAAAATTAAAAGTGAATACATGAAAGAGTAAGGTTATGAGGATAACAAAAAGATTAGGTGATGAAAGATTGGATATCAGATTGGAGGGAGAGAGTATGGAGGAGGTGAATGTATTCAAATATTTGGGAGTGGACGTGTCAGCGGATGGATATATGAAAGAGGAGGTGAATCATAGAATTGATGAGGGGAAAAGGGTAAGCAGTGCACTTAGGAGTCTGTGGAGACAAAGAACTTTGTCCTTGGAGGCAAAGAGGGGCATGTATGAGAGCATAGTTTTACCAACTCTCTTATATGGGTGTGAAGCATGGGTGATGAATGTTGCAGCGAGGAGAAGGCTGGAGGCAGTGGAGATGTCATGTCTGAGGGCAATGTGTGGTGTGAATATAATGCAGAGAATTCGTAGTTTAGAAGTTAGGAGGAGGTGCGGGATTACCAAAAATGTTGTCCAGAGGGCTGAGGAAGGGTTGCTGAGGTGGTTTGGACATGTAGAGAGAATGGAGCGAAACAGAATGACTTCAAGAGTGTATCAGTCTGTAGTGGAAGGAAGGCGGGGTAGGGGTCGGCCTAGGAAAGGTTGGAGGGAGGGGGTAAAGGAGGTTTTGTGTGCAAGGGGCTTGGACTTCCAGCGGGCATGCGTGAGCATGTTTGATAGGAGTGAATGGAGACAAATGATTTTTAATACTTGACATGCTGTTGGAGTGTGAGCAAAGTAACATTTATGAAGGGATTCAGGGAAACCGGCAGGCCGGACTTGAGTCCTGGAGATGGGAAGTACAGTGCCTGCACTCTGAAGGAGGGGTGTTAATGCTGCAGTTTAAAAACTGTACTGTAAAGCACGCTTCTGGCAAGACAGTGATGGAGTGGATGATGGTGAAAGTTTTTCTTTTTTGGGCCACCCTGCCTTGGTGGGAATCGGCCAGTGTGTTAATAAGAATAATAATAATAATTATCTAAAACAGTGGGATCAGAGGTATTACTAAGATTTTAGTAACTTTGTTGCAAGGAAGAGGATACGACTTGTGTGGGGGCGCCAGCCGCGCGACTGCTTCTCGTATCTCTTTCTAACTTATAGCAATACTCTCTAACATGTCCTTTCCTGTTACAGTAGTGTGGAAAATACTAAATATTTTCCTGAAATACGTATATGTAAATTGATGGCCTATATTGAATTTAATAAAAATTATGTTATAAAAAATGGGAAGCTGCGCCTGGGCAGAAGAGACTCGCCATGTTTTGAATTGAGCCAAAAAAACGTTAGCGAAAATAGGAAGAATTTTCGTGTTCTAGAGGTTATATTGGGCTTAAAACCTCTCAAATAGGAGCCGAAATTGTTGGATGTGCAACCCTGCATAACGTGAGAAATCAGGCGACAGGTAAGGACAACTCCAGGAACCTCAGATAAGTCTGTTTATGTTGTAACTCTGGCCAGTGTTATTTTCATAGAGAGACAATGAGGTTTTCTGAGTATGATACACAATAATCTCCAGTCAAATTGGTGAGTGGTATTAAGATATATTCTCCTTCTCTTATATAAATGTGTATATGTAATCATTTATTAATTTTAATATACAGTCCACAAATTTATATATTTACCAGAATTCCTGGTGATGTACATTTCATTTGTAATTAATAGGTCTAGAGCAACTTGTGGATATGACAGTTGTAGGTATCGAAGGGGGACATTTTTTGCGACCTAGGTGTCCCAAATTCCTACTTGTCTATGTTCCTTGATAAATAATAATTATCTTTGTTACCATTTTCTGGTATGTACCTTATGTTATATCCAGATAAATGTAATTTTCCACAAATAGGTGCATTTAACTTTCTTCTTCTCGATACCAGATTTCTGTCTAGCCACAGAGACAGATTCAGGATTGTGAGTTTTCCTGGTAAAGGTACGAGAAGTTACAGTAGCAGGTACATCAGGCCGGCAATGAGCAGCTGATTTAGGTTGCCAACTTCTAGGACAATTTTTAGTTACCTTGTTTCTCTGTGTTTTAGTACGTACAAGTTTGTGAGAAATCTCGTAATTGTCAGCTAATGCTGCAGTTTACAGAATATCCGAGGTAGTATGATTGATCAGATATTCTTGTATGTCAGCAGACATACAGTTGTTAAACACTTCATGTAGTAACAACTGAACCAGACTGTTATAATTATTGCACTTAGGGGCTCTGCGCCACCTCTCAAAAGCAACTTTTTTCTCATGAGCAAACTACACAAGTTTGATCATGTCGTCATTGTAATGTACGAAATGTGCTTTGATAACTTACAGGCAACAAGTTATACGTCTCTAGAATAGTTTGCTTGACAGCATCATAACTAATGTACTTGGCAAATGGTAAAGCAGCAGTACAAGTTTGAGCTCTTCCTGTCAAAGTTGTATGCAACAATGTTGCCCAGTGCTTACGTGGCCAGTTCATAGCACGTGCCTGGTTCTCAAACACATCAAAATAGGTGTCTAAGTCAATCTCAAAAAACTTAGGAACCATTGATGCAGCTTTCTGCACATTAAATGTGTCCTGTGATCTATCAGTCTGTTGTCTTCCCAGAAGAACATTTTCTCTCTGGAAATCTTCTTCGTTCAATTTCCTCTGTGCCTCTATTTGTGCAGTCTGCAACATAATGAGGCGTTCAAACCTCTCAAACTGTTCCTGAGAGATAGGACCAGTGGGTAATGGAGGAGTAAGGAATCTAACGAATGAGTCAGTACGATCCTTAGGTCGGGCACCTTGTCCAGCCATCCCTAGAGTGTCTAGATCTGGTCTAGGATAAGTAGATACAGGTGTAGCATACACAGTACTAGTATGAGGCTGAGTCATACTACCAACTATACTCTGTACTATTGTGTCAGTGAGACGGGAAGGTGTGAGCAAGAACAAAATTTCACTAGGCTCAGACACTAGGCTCACTTCTGCCGTAATTGCTCTTTCTTCTACGTCATCAAATAGAGCCATACTTCCTAATTGTGACACTAGGCTTTCAGAATCTGAATCATAATCAGACATCTCTGTATGAGCAGGAAACAATATATCTTTAATTAATGCTCTGACAGTTTCTGCGGTGTAATTCCTGTTATACGTCACACCGAGATATTTGGCTACTTGCCAACACGTCTGAAGTTTTAATGTACTTAACTCAGACAAAGTCAGAGTATCAATTAACTGTTTCACTTTGGCATACATCACAAAAATAATTGTACTACGAGAGAGTGATTATGGAAACTATAATCCTAATAGGAATTTTAGTGTTGGATGTCTTAGAGTTAGAACGCATGAACAGTATTTCCATCTCCTTGGATCAAGAGACTCAGTCAGGTACATACATCCACCTGGTATGTTGTACAAGACTAAACTCCAAGTCTTCAGATTAGGAAAGTACTCAAAGTGTTTGATCATAGAGTTACTAGTATGTCAAACTGGACAATTTCTCCAACACCTTGGATAAAGAGCCTCCCGGACAGGCCCCCATTTGTTACAGAAAACGCGA
>NW_027199271.1:0-33893 GCF_038502225.1 Cherax quadricarinatus | reverse complement strand
TCTATAAATATATTAAACAACCACGGTGACATCACACATCCTTGTCTAAGGCCTACTTTTACTGGGAAAAAATTTCCCTCTTTCCTACATACTCTAACTTGAGCCTCACTATCCTCGTAAAAACTCTTCACTGCTTTCAGTAACCTACCTCCTACACCATACACTTGCAACATCTGCCACATTGCCCCCCTATCCACCCTGTCATACGCCTTTTCCAAATCCATAAATGCCACAAAGACCTCTTTAGCCTTATCTAAATACTGTTCACTTATATGTTTCACTGTAAACACCTGGTCCACACACCCCCTACCTTTCCTAAAGCCTCCTTGTTCATCTGCTATCCTATTCTCCGTCTTACTCTTAATTCTTTCAATTATAACTCTACCATACACTTTACCAGGTACACTCAACAGACTTATCCCCCTATAATTTTTGCACTCTCTTTTATCCCCTTTGCCTTTATACAAAGGAACTATGCATGCTCTCTGCCAATCCCTAGGTACCTTACCCTCTTCCATACATTTATTAAATAATTGCACCAACCACTCCAAAACTATATCCCCACCTGCTTTTAACATTTCTATCTTTATCCCATCAATCCCGGCTGCCTTACCCCCTTTCATTTTACCTACTGCCTCACGAACTTCCCCCACACTCACAACTGGCTCTTCCTCACTCCTACAAGATGTTATTCCTCCTTGCCCTATACACGAAATCACAGCTTCCCTATCTTCATCAACATTTAACAATTCCTCAAAATATTCCCTCCATCTTCCCAATACCTCTAACTCTCCATTTAATAACTCTCCTCTCCTATTTTTAACTGACAAATCCATTTGTTCTCTAGGCTTTCTTAACTTGTTAATCTCACTCCAAAACTTTTTCTTATTTTCAACAAAATTTGTTGATAACATCTCACCCACTCTCTCATTTGCTCTCTTTTTACATTGCTTCACCACTCTCTTAACTTCTCTCTTTTTCTCCATATACTCTTCCCTCCTTGCATCACTTCTACTTTGTAAAAACTTCTCATATGCTAACTTTTTCTCCCTTACTACTCTCTTTACATCATCATTCCACCAATCGCTCCTCTTCCCTCCTGCACCCACTTTCCTGTAACCACAAACTTCTGCTGAACACTCTAACACTACATTTTTAAACCTACCCCATACCTCTTCGACCCCATTGCCTATGCTCTCATTAGCCCATCTATCCTCCAATAGCTGTTTATATCTTACCCTAACTGCCTCCTCTTTTAGTTTATAAACCTTCACCTCTCTCTTCCCTGATGCTTCTATTCTCCTTGTATCCCATCTACCTTTTACTCTCAGTGTAGCTACAACTAGAAAGTGATCTGATATATCTGTGGCCCCTCTATAAACATGTACATCCTGAAGTCTACTCAACAGTCTTTTATCTACCAATACATAATCCAACAAACTACTGTCATTTCGCCCTACATCATATCGTGTATACTTATTTATCCTCTTTTTCTTAAAATATGTATTACCTATAACTAAACCCCTTTCTATACAAAGTTCAATCAAAGGGCTCCCATTATCATTTACACCTGGCACCCCAAACTTACCTACCACACCCTCTCTAAAAGTTTCTCCTACTTTAGCATTCAAGTCCCCTACCACAATTACTCTCTCACTTGGTTCAAAGGCTCCTATACATTCACTTAACATCTCCCAAAATCTCTCTCTCTCCTCTGCATTCCTCTCTTCTCCAGGTGCATACACGCTTATTATGACCCACTTCTCGCATCCAACCTTTACTTTAATCCACATAATTCTTGAATTTACACATTCATATTCTCTTTTCTCCTTCCATAACTGATCATTTAACATTACTGCTACCCCTTCCTTTGCTCTAACTCTCTCAGATACTCCAGATTTAATCCCATTTATTTCCCCCCACTGAAACTCTCCTACCCCCTTCAGCTTTGTTTCGCTTAGGGCCAGGACATCCAACTTCTTTTCATTCATAACATCAGCAATCATCTGTTTCTTGTCATCCGCACTACATCCACGCACATTTAAGCAACCCAGTTTTATAAAGTTTTTCTTCTTCTCTTTTTTAGTAATTGTATACAGGAGAAGGGGTTACTAGCCCATTGCTCCCGGCATTTTAGTCGCCTCATACGACACGCATGGCTTACGGAGGAAAGATTCTTTTCCACTTCCCCATGGACAATAGAAGAAATAAAAAAGAACAAGAGCTATTTAGAAAAAGGAGAAAAACCTAGATGTATGTATATATATATATGCATGTGCGTGTCTGTGAAGTGTGACCAAAGTGTAAGTAGGAGTAGCAAGATATCCCTGTTATCTAGCGTGTTTATGAGACAGAAAAAGAAACCAGCAATCCTACCATCATGCAAAACAGTTACAGGTTTTTGTTTCACAGTCATCTGGCAGGACGGTAGTACTTCCCTGGGTGGTTGCTGTCTACCAACCTACTACCTAATATATATATATATATATATATATATATATATATAATATACAGTGGTCCCTCGTTTTTCGTAATTAATCCATTCCTGGAGCCGTTACTATAAACGAAATTTACGATTTTCGAATCAATTTTCCCCTTAAGAAATAATGTAAATACAATTAATCCGTTCCTGACACCCAGATGTATTAAAACAAAAAAAAATTTTAACATGAAATATACATGTAGTACATAAACAATACAATGGGAAATGATGAATGAAACATTAACAGCATAACACTTACCTTTATTGGAGATTCTTCTTAGTGTATGGGAGACTGGAGGAGGAGAGAGAGTGGATTGTTTATAGTTTGGAAGGGGAATCCCCTTCCATCAACACCTCAGGTACCATTTGCTTTTCTGGGGTTGCTTCTCTTCTCTGTTTCTTAATGCCACTAGGACCACCTTGAGAGTCACTGGAGTCCTGTCTCACAAAATAACTGTGGAGAGAGCTCTGTTTCTGGCGTCTCTTTAACACTTCCCTAAAATGGCCCAAGACTTTGTCACTGTACATGTTGCCAACCTGGCTTGCAACAACCTTGTTAGGGTGATGTTTCTCCATAAAGCTTTCCATCTTACCCCACATAGTAAAAATCTCTTTAATTTCTGAAGAAGGCACCTTCTTCCATCTCTCTTCCTCCTCCTCTGCAGCAAGATTCTGAGCTGCGATGTGTTGCTCTTCCTGCTGAAGCTCTTGCAGCTCCTCAGTGGTGAGCTCTTCATTGTGGTCTTCCACCAATTCTTCCACATCCTCCAAACTCACATCCAACCCCATGGAACTCCCCAGTGCCACAATTGATTTTACAACAGACATAGGCTCATTAGGGTCAGTCCCAAATTCTTCAAAATCCCTCTTGTCGACACAATCTGGCCACAATTTTCTCCAGGCAGAGTTCAAAGTCCTGGTAGTCACTCCCTCCCAAGCCATACCTATAAGGGTTATGCAGTGGAGGATGCTGAAGTGTTCTCTCCAAAATTCCCTTAGGGTCAAGTGAGTGTCTGTGGTCACAGTCAAGCACCTGTGAAACATTGCTTTTGTGTAGAGTTTTTTAAAGTTTGCAATAACCTGCTGGTCCATGGGTTGGAGGAGAGGAGTGGTATTCGGGGGCAAGAACTTTACTGTGATGAACCCAAACTCCTCGAAAATTAGGTCATCCAAGTTTGGAGGATGAGCAGGTGCATTGTCCATTACTAGCAGGCACTTGAGATCCAATTTCTTTTCCAGGAGATACTCCTTCACACTAGGGCCAAACACTTCATTGAACCACTCGACGAAAATTTCCCTCGTGACCCATGCCTTACTATTAGATTTCCAAAACACACACAATTTACTCTTCATAACATTGTTTTTCCTGAACACTCTGGGATTTTCAGAATGGTACACTAGTAATGGCTTCACTTTGAAATCCCCACTAGCATTAGCACAGAACATTAGCGTCAGCCTGTCTTTCATAGGCTTGTGTCCTGGCATTGCCTTTTCCTCTTGTGTAATGAAGGTCCTCTTTGGCATTTTCTTCCAAAAGAGGCCTGTTTCGTCACAATTGAACACTTGTTCAGGTTTCAGTCCTTCAGCCTCTATGTACTCCTGGAATTCATGCACATATTTTTCAGCCGCCTTGTGGTCCGAACTGGCAGCCTCACCATGCCTTACCACACTGTGTATGCCAGTACGGTTCTTAAATCTCTCAAACCAGCCTTTGCTGGCCTTAAATTCACTCACTTCACCACTATTTGCAGGCAATTTCTTTACCAAATCTTCATGCAACTGCCTAGCCTTTTCACAAATAAACGAAGTCATAAGAGTATCTCCTGCTAATTGTTTCTCATTTATCCACACCAATAATAACTTCTCAACCTCTTCCAGTACTGGTGATCTCATTTTTGTCAGCATAGTTACTCCCTTTGCAACAACAGCATCCTTTATTTCATTTTTCTTGGCCACTATGGAACATAAGGTTGTGTAGGGTTTCTTATACATCCTGGACAGTTCGGCCACACTTGTACCACTTTCATATTGTTCAATGATGGTTTTCTTAAATTCAATCGTATTTCTCACCTTCTTTACCACAGGCTTGGCACTAGGAGCTTTCTTTGGAGCCATGGTAGCTTATTTAGTACTTGCAAGCACTAAAATAAATGGAATATTATGAAATATTTCGCTGGAGCACGTGAGGGGACCTTCGCTCACTGGTAAACAATGCCAGACTGGCTGCCGCCCTGGCTCACGCCGTGGGTACGCGTCCCGGACGAACTACGACTCGCGAGTCAACCTATGAAAAGCGAGTCCATGTTTATACGAAAATACCCTATGATTATGGTAAGCAAGAGAAATATAAGAGGGGCCTGGAGCCATGACTAATGAACAGAGAAAATGTAATTTTAGTGCCAGGAATGTCTGTATTGTTTATTCTGGACCCTATTTTGAAATTGGCATCTTTTGAAATTTGTGAGAAATTGGTCACATAGCCAATTTCTGACCACTTTATTGGGTAGTTGAAATAGGTGAATGGGCAGTTTCTTGTACTCAGTCGAGAGAATAGAAATAAATAAGTTTATTCAGGTATACACAAATACAATTACATAGATTATCATACATATCAGTGTATGTATAGAGAACCGAGGATAACCCAAAAAAGTCAGACAAAGTAACTTATTTCTGGTACCTGGCTTGGGCTTGACATATATGATTTTTGGTAAATTAGGAGAAGGTGTGGAATTAATAAAAGTATTAGTGAGAAGGCTGAAGAGGGGTTGTTGAGATGGTTTGGTCATTTAGAGAGAATGGATCAACGTAGAATGACATGGAGAGCATTTAAATCGGTAGGTGAAGGAAGACAGGGTAGGGGTCGTCCTCGAAAAGGTTGGAAGGAAGGGGTAAGGGAGGTTTTATAGGCGAGGGGCTTGGACTTCCAGCAGGCGTGCATGAGCGTGTTCGATAGGAGTGAATGGAGATGAATGGTATTTGGGACCTGACGATCTGTTGGAGTGTGAGCAGGGTAATATTTAGTGAAGGGATTCAGGGAAACCGGTTATTTTTATATAGCTGGACTTGAGTCCTGGAAATGGGAAGTACAATGCCTGCACTCTAAAGGAGGGGTTTCGGGATATTAGCATTTTGGAGGGATATGTTGTGTATCTTTATACGTATATGCTTCTAAACTGTTGTGTTCTGAGCACCTCTGCAAAAACAGTGATTATGTGTGAGTGAGGTGAAAGTGTTGAATGATGATGAAAATATTTTCTTTTTGGGGATTTTCTTTCTTTTTTTGGGTCACCCTGCCTCGGTGGGAGACGGACGACTTGTTGAAAAAAAAAAAAATTCTCATTTGTTTGTTGGGCTATCTTATTGAAACTTGGGCAGTGTATGATGGGAAGATGCTTCTTAACGTACACCAAAAATGAAAAAAATCGGAACATAAATAACGGAGTTCACTTCTCGGCTATTAGCCGCCTCTTAGTGGTATATTTTCGTATGATTTTTATGATTGTATTCTCGTTCTTTTGGTCTCATTTGATAGAATGGAACATATATTACAGAAATAGATGTGATTTTGATTGGTTTCACGACAAAAAGTACCTTGAAATTGATCTCAAAGCTGCAGAAATGTTCGATTTTTGCCGATGTTCAATGAACTATCTTGTGCAAATAAAGTTGGTTAACTTTATTAAGTGTATTCTAACCTAACCACTCTGTAATCTGGCAAACTCAGTAATCCGGCACACTAGAGGTCCCAGTGATGCCGGATTTGTCATGGCGGACCTGTATTAAGTCAGCAATAGAACTAGGCATTAAAAACAATAAAAAGTAAAATACACACACAGTACACCCGTTACTTATCTTAAAATATTTGTAGTCTTAATGTAGGGTGAGAGGTGAGTTTTATTTGTAGGAAATTAGGTTTGGGAGGTATGGTAGCCAGCCAGGTCAGCCCACCCCACCCAACCTCACCCCACCCCACCCCACCCACATGTAATATACTACGACGTTTAATTAAAGCACCCCAGAGTGATAAATTACATATGCAGTACTTTGAATAATTACCTTAAAATATTTGTAGTCTTATTGTAGGGTGAGAGGTGAGTTTTATTTGTAGGAAGTCAGGTTTGGGAAGTATGGTAGCCAGCCAAAGCAGCCCTCCCTGCCCCTCCCCACCAAAACATAATGTTAAAAAACCAGGCAAACACGTCTGGTTTTTGTTCATACACATTTGCATTATTCCATAATACAAGCACTATACTTTGTGTACAAATTGTCTCCACGTTGATACAGTAGAATAAGTAAAGAGAAACACTCCCATTCTCATGTAACACCATTTTTAGAAGAAATGACGTTCTGAGTGAAGGCATACGAAAGAAATAGTTTTCTAGTTACCCCAGTAATATTATAGTGTACACATTTTCTCTTGATGTTGGGCTACAAGTCGCCTGGCTACTGCAAGTCCTACAAGTCCTACAAATCCTAAAATTCGCCTGGCTACCACATCTCATATTTATGTTAATTTATTCTACTGTGGGGTGTATTTATCATGTTTATATGTTATGTAGTGTGTTTATTATATAATTTTGAAAAAATGTTATAGATGGATTAATGGAACTGTCTATATTAACATAATATATGACATTTAATGTGCCTAAGAGATTACGTATTACTGTATTATTAATATGGCATCGAGAGTAGAGAGACTTAGTGATTTTAATGTGTACCTGTATGCTAGCACAGTGTGTAAGTATATTTAGGTACAGGTACACATAAGTAAAATTATCAGAGTACATATAAAATATGCAATATCTTTAAAGCACTTGAAATTTTGGGAAGTTTCCATACATAATAGAGAGATGTGCTCATGGAGAATGTAAACAAACTGGGTAGGGCACACCTTATTAGAAAGACGGGGAGCTGTATAGCAAGTTTCAGTCATAATTTGAAATCACTGTATTAGCAGAACACCATAAGGCGAAACGCCATTAAGTGGGGCCCTACTGTATTATAAATATGAGAATTATTAAATTCTGATCAGGAGATGTTAGCTTTCCCTTTCACAATTTTAAAGTATAAACACAATATCTTATGTTTGTATTGTTTAATTTTTTCAGTTATAATGGTGTCAACCCGAGGAGTGAGGGTGAAGTTTAGCGAGGGAGAAAGAGTCCTTTGCTACGAGCCAGACCCAACCAAGGCTAAGGTACTCTATGATTCAAAAGTCCTCGAAGTAGTATTCAATAAAGATGGTAAAGGGCGAAAGCAAATTGAATACCTAATCCATTTTCAGGTATGCACCTTTGTGGCATTGAACCTAAGTTTGTGTTAATTTCCTTCCAGACTTGTTACAGTATTTGTGTTTCCAGAGAGTTTGGAAATGATTAATAATAAAGATTAGCAGCTATCAACATGTCATTTTTGGCATGTTTTTTTTTTTTTTTTTTTTGTAGCACACTTGTTGCTATTTTTATCTTGATAATTTACTAAGTGTAAACAAAATGTCGTTTTAGGGGTGGAATGCATCTTGGGACCGTTGTGTTTCTGAAGACTTTGTGCTGAAAGATACAGATGAAAACAGAGATTTACAGAGACAGCTTGCTGACAAAGCCCAGATAAAGTTGTAAGTTTCTTACCTCTTTATTTTATGTGTGCTGTTTAATGATGGAAATATATTAAGAGTACAGTGGCCCCCTTCATAACGATCACCTCCGAATGCGACCAATTATGTAAGTGTATTTATGTAAGTGCGTTTGTACGTGTATGTTTGGGGGTCTGAAATGGACTAATCTACTTCACAATATTCCTTATGGGAACAAATTCGGTCAGTACTGGCACCTGAACATACTTCTGGATTGAAAAAATATCGTTAACCGGGGGTCCACTGTATTGCAAAATTTATTAATTTAGGCATATGAAAAAAAATTCTTGTTGATACACCATTTGATACCATATAAACTGATTTAATGAGGCACCTGTTATGTGAATATAAAATAATGCTAATGGATCTCATTTCAGGTCTATGAAATCAAATAGAGTGCTGATAGGAGGACCGCTGTAGTAAGTTTTCTCTTTTTTTTTTTATTAGGTGGTGAAAGAAGTTTATTATATTGGGCTCTTGTATGTTAGAGCCCATCAGGGACCACTGCCAGTCTGCCTCTTGTTTATTTATTGATTCACTCACTGGTCAATTTCCATATGATCTCTGAATATCACATTTGTTCACCACAAGAACTCGTGTTGATGAATGTTACTAGGAAGACTTTTTTTTTTTTTATTAACATATTATAGGGGGTTTGTCAATTGGCTTTCCTCAAAGACTATTTTTACATGTAATTTCTTTTTTTGTAGTTACCATCTGTGTTAATATTACTTACCTAATCATGTTTTTTTTTTCAGCTTTCAGGCAGTTTTGTTATATTTTGTCATTGATATAGCATTGATTGGCCTATTGGCTCATTGGAATACTTGAGGGAAATTTTCCTTTTAACCCTTAAACTGTCCAAATGTAGATCTACGTTCACATGCGTAGCGCTCCGACCTTGATTTTCCCCATTTGAAAGCATGTAAAAAAAACGTAGATCTATGTTCAGAGCCTGCTGCACGTCCAACGTTTGGACAGTTTAAGGGTTAATTAATGGTTTGTGGATGTACAGTTGTCCCTATAAATTTGTGGGCAGGGGGAGGGGGTATGTCCCTAGAGGTCTAGTGAAGCCACAATCTAAGTAATCAAAATAAAGTCTGCATAACAAATTTTGATTCAGATTTGGGCTCATTCCTTGTTTCAGAGAATATGTATCTGTACTGGACTATATTAATCAGGTTAATAATGATGCTGAGAAGTAATAATGCAAACAGCTTGGTGTTATTTGCAACCAGGACAGAAGGAATGTTGTGGACTAGCATGTTGAGAAATGAAACCCTCTTTTGGATATAAGAGTACTAGTCACCAAGCAGGTGTAGTTCATTTGGCAGCAGAAAACTGAATTTGATGTCTTGATGCAGGAGACTGATGTCACTTTCTCGTGCACTTTTTCTTTCTATGCCCTTGTGTTGTGGTGTATAGAACCTCCAACCTCTTGACAGTTGCTATGTTTTGAAGTCACAGGCGATTTGAGGAAGAGTCTCATCATGTGGTGTCTACCTCAGCCTGTCTTTGCAGAGAGATATATATGTGTATTTACCCATATTTAGCTAAAGAAATAGAGCTATGCTTGTGGTGTCCAGGCATTTTTTTTTATAATCATAATTATTTTTTCTTACAATTCAATAGTTGTTGCATGCACTACCTCCTCCTGATGCTTATTTCTATCACCAGCCACTTTTATTTGTAAAGAAACGTAGTTTGGAAGTTAGGAGGAGGTGCGGGATTACCAAAACTGTTGTCCAGAGGGCTGAGGAAGGGTTGTTGAGGTGGTTCGGACATGTAGAGAGAATGGAGCGAAACAGAATGACTTCAAGAGTGTATCAGTCTGTAGTGGAAGGAAGGCGGGGTAGGGGTCGGCCTAGGAAAGGTTGGAGGGAGGGGGTAAAGGAGGTTTTGTGTGCGAGGGGCTTGGACTTCCAGCAGGCATGCGTGAGCGTGTTTGATAGGAGTGAATGGAGACAAATGGTTTTTAATACTTGACGTGCTGTTGGAGTGTGAGCAAAGTAACATTTATGAAGGGATTCAGGGAAACCGGCAGGCCGGACTTGAGTCCTGGAGATGGGAAGTACAGTGCCTGCACTCTGAAGGAGGGGTGTTAATGTTGCAGTTTAAAAACTGTAGTGTAAAGCACCCTTCTGGCAAGACAGTGATGGAGTGAATGATGGTGAAAGTTTTTCTTTTTCGGGCCACCCTGCCTTGGTGGGAATCGGCCAGTGTGATAATAATAAAAAAAATAATTTTACGTAAGATAGTTTGTACAGAAGAGTGTAAATCAGTTGGGTGGCCATGCCAAAAGCCCCTTTAATACAGAGCATTTGGGCAAACTTAAGATTAACCCTTTGACTGTCGCGGCCGTATATATACGTTTGCGAGGTACCGTGTTTGACGTATATATACTCATAAATTCTAGCGGCTTCAAATCAGGCAGGAGAAAGCTAGTAGGCCCACATGTGAGAGAATGGGTCTGTGTGGTCAGTGTGCACCACATAAAAAAAATCCTGGAGCACGCAGTGCATAATGAGAAAAAAAAAACTCCGACCGTTTTTTTTAATTAAAATGCCGACTTTGTGGTCTATTTTCGTATAGTATTTGTGGTTGTATTCTCGTTTTCTTGGTCTCATTTGATAGAATGGAAACTATATTATAGAAATGGAGGTGATTTTGATTAATTTTACTATAAAAAGAACCTGGAAATGGAGCACAAAGTACAGGAAATGTTTGATTTTTGCCGATGTTCAAAAGTGAACAAATGATGTCATTGTCCAATAAATGTCCAAATAGCCATTCTAATACGCAGTCATGAATGGGTTGATGTAATTTTTACAATTATTACAGTATTGCAGTAGTCTGCATAACAGTAAATCTTCTATTTTTTGTTTGAATAAAATTTCAAAATAAAAAGCAAGAGTAATATCACAGGGACCTGGAGACATGACTGATGAACAAAGAAAATGTTATTTTAGAGCCAGGAATGTCTGCATTGTTCATTCTGGACCTTATTTTGAAATTGTCGTATTTTTTAATTTTCGTGAAATTGGCCAAATTGCAAATTTCTGACCATGTTATTGGGTAGTTGAAATCGGTAAATGGGCAGTTTCTTGTACTCAATCGATAGAAAAAATAGAGTTCTGAAGAAATAGTTATGAGTTTGGTTGACTGGAATAAAGGAATTAGCCGAAAATAGGGCTCAAAGTGGGCGAAATTGCCGATTTTTAAATATCGCCGAAGTCGCTAACTTCGCGAGAGCGTAATTCCGTCAGTTTTCCATCAAATTTCGTTTTTTTGGTGTCTTTACAATCGGGAAAAGATTCTCTATCATTTCATAAGAAAAAATAATTTTTTTTTTTTTCGAATATTTTGCGACACCAGAAGCAACTTCAGGATTTGGCCCTTCGACAGTCAAAGGGTTAATTAGCTCTTATATAGGTTAGACAGATTTATTAGGATGCATTTTATAATGATTACTAGTTTTTTTTCACATACTATAGCCCTCTAAAATATTCTCCTTGAGCCACTTAAAATTTTCACTTTTGGGATACCATTCTCTGTACCAGTATCACATTACATAACTCCTCTTATATTTTATTTATATGTTACTTTAAATCTAGTTTATGCAAAACTTTTTTGGCTGATGTAATATCCTCTCTTCTATTATTCAATCTATCCTAATTGCTTTTATTAAACCATTCACTGTTTGTTACATAAATCTGCATTATGAGGGATTGCTTTATCTAATAGGATTGAAATCATTTACATTAAAAATTAGTTTGTTTCCTACATGGATAATAAGTTGGTAGACACCAGTCATTCAAGGAAGTACTGTACTACTATCCTGCCTCTTGAGTGTGAAATGGAAACCTCTTAACCATGAACTTTTTCATTTCTAAATTTATCCTGGTCCTGACAGTTCTTTTGCCATTTCTACATGCTTTTCCTCCTCCTGAGACATTCTTGTGTAAGTTTTTTCACCTTCATGCTACACACCTCACATTTACTACTTTTCTAAGAGTTACACCTGCTTTTTCATCTTATTCCTTGTTTATCTCCTATTGATTTTTTTCACTGATTGTCACCTCTAAAATAAAGTTGCTGCATCATGTTTTCTTTCATTTATTACCATATTTCCTTCACAGTTCCTCCTGTATGGCCATTTCTTTTATTTCTATCCTCTTGTTTACTTAGAATTTCCTTCACTATTTTATTTACCTGCATTATTTAATTTTCAAAACTTAATTCTTCCTCTTTTCAGCAAGGGTAATGCTTTCAAAGTGATTTTGTTTTTGAAAGTTTGTTACTGATATTGAAAAATTCTGTAATATTCCAGTGTTGTTGGGTTATTATAAATTCCACATATAATTTCATTCTGATCAGGACACTAGTTTTGGAATAATTATATTGCTTTGTTTTGGAATTTTTCAAAATTATCTATTTTCATTACCATAGTAAATTTTTGCATGAAACTGACACACATCTCACCTATCCCATTCTTAGTCTTAGCTCTGCAATATTTGTCCTATGGGTAAAAGCAGAAGAGAATATATATCCTTTCATGGTTATGAATGTTCTCGCTTGATGAAATGGAGTGTTGCCCTTTTAAATGTAAATTTTTCTATGGATTTTTATGCAAAAGTAATAAATCTAAATTTTCTTTAATAAAAGAAATTCCATTAACAAATGATCAAAATTGACTCGAAGAGCACTACATATTTTAAGGGCTATAATTTTTCTTGATTTTTATCAAATACTTATCAAAGAGAGAATGGAGCGAAACAGAATGACTTCAAGAGTGTATCAGTCTGTAGTGGAAGGAAGGCGGGGTAGGGGTCGGCCTAGGAAAGGTTGGAGAGATGGGGTAAAGGAGGTTTTGTGTGCGAGGGGCTTGGACTTCCAGCAGGCATGCGTGAGCGTGTTTGATAGGAGTGAATGGAGACAAATGGTTTTTAATACTTGACGTGCTGTTGGAGTGTGAGCAAAGTAACATTTATGAAGGGGTTCAGGGAAACCGGCAGGCCGGACTTGAGTCCTGGAGATGGGAAGTACAGTGCCTGCACTCTGAAGGAGGGGTGTTAATGTTGCAGTTTAAAAACTGTAGTGTAAAGCACCCTTCTGGCAAGACAGTGATGGAGTGAATGATGGTGAAAGTTTTTCTTTTTCGGGCCACCCTGCCTTGGTGGGAATCGGCCAGTGTGATAAAAAAATAACTTATCAAAGTGATAATTTACCAGTCAATTTTGCTGAGAGTTCCCGTGGTACATTGATGATTTTGGGTTAACGTAAGTGTATAATTTAATTCTACTTGGAATTATTGAATTACAGTAAATCCTAAAAATTGTACTGTTAATTCCTTTAATTTCGATGTTTATTGCAGTATATCTGTAAAATGTGTGTACAGTATTATATTAGGTATACAGTGTTTCATTTTTGCTATTTTTAACATTCTTATATAACAGACACTTAGACAATTCCCTATTAGTCCATTATATCGAGAGTTTACTGTAATTTTTTGTTTCAAAATGATTGTTGTTTCACAGTTAATAAAATTTTTGACATGAAACTAACACAGCTTGTACACCCCAATCCCAGTTCTACTACTGTATTCTAATATTGTCAGCTGTAACTGAGTAACAAATACATATATTGCTGTATATAGGTATGAATGTTCTCACTCCTGGTAATTTCAAAATTCTACCTTTCACATTCACTGTTTTTTTTTAAACGTTGCCCTATGCAAAATTAAGTTGTCCAAAAAAAGCTCTTCAGTAAAATAAAATCAAACAATAAATACTAAAAATTGATGAAAGGAAGTTGATACCAGCTGCATAGCTGTTGTTTTGCTGTCAACATTTATAATTGAAAACTTGTTTTAAGTAATAAATATTTTACTTTAATGCATGTTGAGTATTCCATGTAAAGTGTATGGTAGTTATTATTGAAAGAATTGTGGGTAAGACGGAGAGCAGCATCGCAGATAAACGAAGAGGTTTTAGGAAGGGTAGGGGATGTGTAGGCCAAGTGTTTACTGTGAAGCATATAAGTGAGCAATATTTATATAAGGGTAAGGAAGTTTTTGTTGTATACAGATTAGGAGAAATTTTTTCCTGGGTAGAGGCATGGCTGACAAATAGACAGCAGAGAGTTGGCATAAATGGGGAGAAATCGGAATGGGGGCACGTCACAAGCGGTGTTCCTCAGGGGTCAATGTTGGGCCCGTTGTTCCTCAATAAAGATACCCAAGAGTTGCACATGTGTCTAATTTATCAACAGTTTACATAAACGACATAGATGAGGGAATAAATAGCGACATAAGCTAATTTGCTGATGACACTAAAATAGGCCATCCAATTCATTCTAATGAGGACACTAGAGCTCTCCAGGATGATTTGAATAGACTGATGCAATGGTCGGAGAAGTGGCAGATGCAGTTTAATATTGACAAATGCAAAGTTCTAAATGTTGGACAGTTAAATAACCATGCCACATATAAACTAAATAATGTAGATCTTAATACTACTGATTGCAAAAAGGATTTAGGAGTTCTGGTTAGCAGTAATCTAAAACCAAGACACCAGTGCATTAGTGTTCGCAATAAAGCTAACAGAATTCTTGGCTTCATATCTAGAAGTATAAAAAATAGAAGTCCTCAGGTTGTTCTTCAACTCTATATATCCTTGGTTAGGCCTCATTTAGACTATGCTGCTCAGTTCTGGTCACCGTACTACAGAATGGATATAAATGCTCTGGAAAACGTACAGAGGAGGATGACAAAGATGATCCCATGTATCAGAAATCTTCCCTATTAGGATAGACTGAGGGCCCTGAAACTGCACTCTCTCGAAAGGCGTAGAATTAGGGGGGATATGATCGAGGTGTATAAATGGAAAACGGGAATAAATGAAGGGGATGTAAATAGTGTGCTGAAAATTTCCAGCCAAGACAGGACTCGCAGCAGTGGTTTCAAGCTGGAAAAATTCAGATTCAGGAAGGATATAGGAAAGCACTGGTTTGGTAATAGAGTCGTGGATTTTTAAAACCAACGTTGTGTAGTTTTAAAAATAGGTTAGATAAATACATGAGTGGGTGTGGGTGTGTGTCAGTTGGACCTGACTAGCTTGTGCTGCTGAGTCTGGTGTAGTGCTCCATCCTTGAGTGGAGGTGACCAGACTGGGTGGGTCATTGGGCTAATCTGGGGGGGGGGTCATTGGTCTAATCTGGGGGACATGGACCTGCTCTGCATGGGTCGTAGGCCTGTTGCAGTGTTCCTTCTTTCTTATGTTCTTAAAAGGCATGTGATAAGGTGGATAAGGAAGTAATGTGGCAGATGGTGCAAGTGTATGGAATAGGTGGAAGGTTACCGGAAGCAGTTACGAGTTTTTGAGGATATTGAGGCTCAGCTGGGTGTGTAAAGGGAGAAAGTTGAAAATTTACATAGATAAAAGTAAGGTGGTGAGGGTATCAAACAATTTAAAGAAAAATTGGACATCACATTGGAGGGAGGGAGTATGGAAGAAGTGAATGTTTTCAGATATTTGGGAGTTGACTTGTAAGTGGATGGGTTTATGAAGGAAAAGGTTAACCATAGAATTCATGAAGGAAAAAATGCAAGTTGTGCGTTGAGGTATCTGTGGAGACAAAAAAACGTTATCCGTGGAGACAAAGAAGGGAATGTACGAGAGTATAGTGGTACCAACACTTATATGGGTGTGAAGCATGGGTTGTAAATGCTGCAGCAAGGAGGAGGCTGAAGGCAGTGGAGATGTCGTGTCTAAGGGCAATGTGTGGTGTAAATATTATGCAGAGAATTCGTAGTGTGGAAATTAGGAGGAGGTGTGGGGTTTCTAAAAGTATTAGTCAGAGGGCTGAAGTAGTAGGGTTGTTGAGGTGGTTTGGTCATTTAGAGAGAATGGAACAAAGTAGAATGTCTAAGAAGCATATCAATCTGTAGGGGTAGGAAGGCAGAGTAGGGGTTGTCGTAGGAAAGGTTGGAGGGAGGTGGTAAAGGAGGTTTTGTGGGCAAGGGGCTTGGACTTCCAGTAAGCGTGCACGAGTGTGTTAGGAGTGAATGGAGATGGGTGGTTTTTGGGACCTGACAAGCTGCTGGAGTGTGAACAGGGTAATATTTTATGAAGGGATTCAGGGAAACTGGTTAACTTGACTTGAGTCCTGGAAATGAGAAGCACAATGCCTGCACTTTTCTCCTTTTACTGTCAGTCCCATAATATTATGGCTTGCAAGCCAGAGTCGGTCCCGAAATGGTACGCCAAAATTCTAAGGGGTTCAAATCTTGCAGGAGAAAGCTGGTAGGCCTACATATGAGAGAATGAGTCGTCTGAGTTGTCAGTGTGTGTGCAGTATAAAAAAAAAGCCTGCAGCTCGCAGTGCATAATGAGAAAAAAAGAGGCCAACCATGTTTTTCATTTAAAGCAGTGACTTTGCTGTGTATTTTCATCTGGTATTTATGGTTGTATTCTCGTTTCCTTGGTCTCATTTGATAGAATGGAAGGATTTTGAACAGTTTACGGACTATAAGTACCTCAAAATTGGGCTCAAAGTAGCGGAAAAGTTTGATTTTTGCTAATGTCAACTGGTGGGTCAAATATGCTTTCACAAATGTGCTGATATTATTTACATATGCCATTTTTACAATAATGGAGTAGTCTGCATAACAGTAAATCTTCCATGTTTTATGTGAACAAAAATTCAAAATGGAAAGCAAGCATAATGTAAGAGGGACCTGGAGACATGACTAATGAAGAGAGAAAATGTTATTATAGTACTAGAAATGTTTGCATTGTTAATTCTGGACTATATTTTAAAATTGGCCTTCTTTGAATTGTGTATGAAATTGGCCAAATTACCATTTTCTGACCACTGTTGGGTAGCTGAAATCAGTAAATGGGCGGTTTCTTGTTCTCAGTCGATAGAACAAAAGGAGTTCTAGTGAAATAGCTACGAGTTTGGTCATCTGGAGCAATGGAATTGGGTGAAAATGGGACTCAAAGTGGGCACCGATGCCTAAATATCGCTGTTACCGCTAACTTTGCGAGAGCATAATTCCATAAGTTTTCCATCCAATTTTGTACTTTTGGTGTCATTAACATCAGGAAAAGATTCTCTCTCATTTCATAAGTTTTTTTTTTTTTTTTTTTTTTTTTTTAAATTCTTCGACACTGGGAGCAAGTTTGTGAGCAGGGGTCTCGACAGTGAAAGGGTTAAAGGAGGGGTTTGAGATATTGGCAGTTTGGAGGAACATCTAAACTGTCATGTCTGAGTGCCTCTGCAAAGACAGTGATTATGTATGAGTGATGGTGAAAGTGTTGAATGATGATGAAAGTTTTTTCTTTCTTTTTGGGCCATCCTGCCTTGGTGGGAAACAGCTAATGTGTTTAAAAAAAGAAAAATTAGGGATCAGGTTATTAGGGTGTGATGTCACCATGGTTGTTATTATGAACACAGGTAATAAATGGGCTGTGAGACCTGGTCATAATGGGAATTGGAGCAAACAAACTCAGCAGCAGACTATAATGTATATTTGCCTACACCCCACTGTGTACAGATATGTACAATATGTAGACAGAATAATAATAAATGCTCACCACAGTGACAGATAGCAAAGCAAAAGCCAGAGAGAGAGTGCACCATATTCAACCAGCAGGTAGGCAAGTCTGCCAATGCTTCCCGCAAGTGAACCACGTTGCTTCTGCTTTGGCGGGCTTGCCTGTGATTGGTTAATGAACCAAGGTACTGATTTAACGATGGGTTTGAAGGGCATGGGTTCGATTCCCAGCCAGAGTAGAAACATTGGGTGTGTTTCTTTCTACCTGTTGTCTATGTTCCTCATCAGTAAAAATGGGTACCTGGGTGTTAACCGACTGGTGTGGGTCGCATCCTGGGACACTGACCTAATTTGCGGGTTCTATCCCCGCCTGTGGTATGGTTTATAACAAGGGGCTTTCTATATAGTAGTATGTCATTGATGTCAGCTAGGCCTGTATACCATGTACATGTACTTGTAGTAAATAAAGATATTATATTATTATTATTATTATATTACAGTGGACCCCCGGTTAACGATATTTTTTCACTCCATAAGTATGTTCAGGTGCCAGTACTGACCGAATTTATTCCCATAAGGAATATTGAGAAGTAGATTAGTCCATTTCAGACCCCAAACATACACGTACAAACGCACTTACATAAATACACTTACATAATTGGTCGCATTCGGAGGTAATCGTTATGCGGGGGTCCACTGTATTGTTATTATTATTATTATTATTATTATTATTATTATTATTATTATATATATAGATGAGGTTGTAAAAGAAGTGGATGCTAGTGTGTTGGGGAGAAGTGTGGGATTAAAATATATAAAATCTAATACAGAGTGGGAATTGTCACTTTTGCCGATTGCTTTTTGCCGATGACACTGTGCTGAAGAGAAGTTGCGAAGGTTGGTGGATAATTTTAGGAAGGGATGTAAAAGAAGAAAATTAAAAACTAAAATAGGAAAGAACAAGGTGATGAGGGTAATAAAAAAATTTGATAATGAAGAAGGGAATAATGAAAAATTAGATAATGAAGGAAGGAATATGGAGGAAGTTAAATGTGTTCAGATTTTTGGGCTTGTTGGTGGATGGGTATATGAAAAATGAGGTGAACCATAGAATTGATGAGGGGTCAAAAGGTGAGTGGTGCATTGAGGGAAATGTGTGTGTTTGTATATATGTACAAAATTCATAGTTTGGAGACTAGGAGGTGCAGGGTCACTAAAATTAAAATTATTATCCAGAGAGATGAGGAGGGGTTGTTGAGGTGGTTGGGACATTTAAAGAGGATGGCATAAAATAGGAGGATGTGTATGAATATGTAGTGGAGGGAAGGCAGGGTAAGGGTCACCCTAGGAAAGGTTGGAGGGAGAGGGTGAAAGCAGTTTTGTATGCTAGTATCCAGCAGACGTACGTACGTATGTGTGTGTGTGTGTACTTGCCTAATTGTGCTCACCTAATTGTGGTTGCAGGGGTCGAGACTCAGCTCCTGGCCCCGCCTCTTCACTGATCGCTACTAGGTCCTCTCCCTTTGCTTCCTGAGCTTTGTCATACCTCTTCTTAAAACTATGTATGGTTCCTGCCTCCACTACTTCACTTGCTAGGCTATTCCACTTCCTGACGACTCTATGACTGAAGAAATATGAATGTGTGTGTGTGTGTGTGTGTGTGTTTTAGATAGGAGTGAGTAGAGGCAGTAGATTTTTTTTGACTACATGCTGTTGGAGTGTGAGCAAGGTAACATTTATGAAGGGATTTGGGAAAACCAGTTAGTTGGCCTTTAATCCTGGAGGTGGAACATACAGTGCCTGCACTCTGGAAGGGGTGAAGATATTTTCTATTTGGAGGGGCATCTGATTTGTAGTATCAGTGTGCCTTTAGAAAGGCAATTATGGTGAAAGTGTTTCTTTTTTTGGGTCGCCCTTCCTTGGTGGGAGATGGCCGTTGTGTTAAAAACAAAATCTTAAAACACTGATGAAAGTATTGACACCAAAACTGCAGAAATCTAAATTTTTCTGAAAATCAGGCTGAATTCCCTTTTAACTTCATTTATTACTTGTATAGTTTTCAAACCTTTAAACTGTATTGTTCCCCTCTGTTTCCTGTTATTACCATTTTTTGTTTTGGCTGCTGTGTTGGCAGTCTTTATCTATTAGTCATCCAAGTAGACCTTGTACTTTCCATTACTTTGAGGTGTTATATTTAAAACATCTCTTTTTTTTTTCTTTGCCTCTGGGACACCACTCACATATGCTCTACAACCTGTTCCCATCAGTATAGACAAGAAAACTGTTTTTGTCTTGCTGTTCATCAGAGATTCATGTGTCCAGTTTTATTGGGTGTGTTGTGTGTGCCATGATCACACTGGGAACTTTAAACATCACAAGAGTGGGGTGCTGCTTAACTTTTACTTGCCCAAGTGTCTACTGGCCTATCCTTGCAAATGTAGTTTATAATAATTTGGTTCTGCATAAAGAGTATGTCACTTTTGCATTACGCTAGTGGTTTAGAGTTAATGTACATTTTCTTGTATCACAGCACCTTGATAACTAATGCTGAAAGAAAGTTTAATGGCAGAGAGTCTCCAGCATGTATGAGAGAAAGAAAACAAGGCATTGAAATATAATTCAGATAATTTGTAATGATTTAATATAATTCTCCAGAAATTTTATTCATAATATATTTAAAGGCAATGTTTTACACATTTTTGAGCAGTATATCCATTATCCATAGAAATATCTTAGTCACTGCTCACGAGACCCTTATTTTTATGGCCGGGCAAGTTTTATTGATATGTTGTTATGTAATATTATTTCTAACAATCTTTTTTCCTATTTTAAAACAGATAACACAAAAAGTTTGTCAAGACAACACTTCTACCACCTGTCTGTATAATTATAGAAATAATCAAAGATTACTGGTGATTTTCTAATATGTTTGTCATTGGGTGCTTTGGTGCTGGTGAGGAAATTTTGATCCAAGGAATTTGAGTTGCCCTTCCCTTCATCAAATTAAACTTGATAGCCTCCCATTCCCCAGCTGCTGTATGACCCATATGGGTTTATCACTTTTACATGACTATAAACATATGTCTTGATCTCATGCAGAACTTTGTGTTTTTTCAGTAGACTTTCTACTAAATTTCAGTTGTTTTCATGTGTGTTAAATGACTAATGAAAAGCATAATTTCACTCAATATTTAATTAATATTTAGTGAAATCACATTTGTCTTTATATAATTATTGGTATTAGTTATCTTTTGTGATGTATTGTAAAGATAATTTAGTTATTATGTGAAGCAGTTTCTTCTTGTAATGCAGGAGCTAGAATTAGTGCATTGGTGCATAAGTATAGCTTTCCACGATCAACTATCTCCACTATTATAAAGCAAAAAGACATTATAAAAGATGTTAAAGTGGCTGTCAGATCTTAGGTAGTGAAAAGAAGCAGAGAAATGATCATGTTGTTGCTGTGGGTAAGAGAGAAGTAGATGAAGGGAGATACAGCGCCTGTAAGTTAAATTTGAGCCCAAGGTACAGTAAAAGTTGCTTGTCGAGTCTTGGAACGAATTAACATAAAACCACATATTTTTGGGTTTGAGTTGCGATAATTTTGAGGCATGATACTTCAGTAACAGATTAATTTCTTATCTCCAAGGACCACTGTATAGTATTTCTTATTCATAGAAGTGGAAATGCTGCAGGAGTATTTTTAACACACTAACATGTATAATGCACTATGTTTCTGTTTTCTTAAAATGTTGGTTGTGCAAATATTTGATTATGTAAAAATGAGAAAGTTGAAGAATGATCAAGTATCATACATTAATACACAAGGTAAACATCAACAAATTGAATCTTGAGTAAATGGTATGAATGTAGCTGGAATATAGCACAACACAGTAATACTACAGTTAAGCATGTTCAAAAATCTTCATTGAGAATGGAATATTTTGCTTTACACATAGTCATTCTTTAGTGAGTGAATTGCTGTAGGTTTTTCTTAGTTTTTTAATTGAGTGATTGGGATTTGAACCGGTGACCTGGGATTACCAGCCCATTCACACCCCCAGTTAGTCTGGATAACTAGGAGTACATTGAGCTACAGTGAATCTTCAGTTTAATGGACTTCAGAAATACTGGACAAAACTTACCATGTCATTTGTTTCAGAAACAGATAACAAAAACTGTTGATAGCAAAATTGTCTCTCATAGTTATGATCACAGCAAGACAGTCTCCTCTCCATTCACCACACTGACCACAACCAGTCACTATTTGCCCTGTTAGTCTGTTAAATTCAGTCATCCTGATTTCCTGTTTAAGTTCCTTTTCATGATTGCCTCGTATTTCTTGGAAATCTTAGATATGTAAAACTGCTTCAGGTTTTTATCATTTTAACTGGTTACATTTCTAAAATAATTATGAAAATGATTAATTATCTTGGCAGCAAAGAAAGAAAGAGAAAGAGGAGGTTATCAGAAACAATACGAGAAACGATTGAAAAAGAGAGGCGAGAGAGGGAGCAGCAGGAGGAGTCAGAAACAAGTTCACAGGTAGGAGCTTTTGTTACTTGGTTTACTGATGAATATTAGCTTAGTAAATTGAAAGTAGATTGGTTAGAGACAATAATAAATTTTGCTTGAATTAGTGGATACATAATAATTGGCTACCCATGAAGATATAGGATGTTATGTATATATACAGTGGAACCTCAGTACTCGAACTTAATTCATTCCAGAAGGCTGTTCGAATACCAGTCTGTTCAAGTGCCGAACAAATTTTTCCCAACCAATTTTCCTTTTGGTTGGCTGTTATCACTTATCTTCGTAGGTGCATGATGACTTAACCAAACCATACCACAGGTGGGGCTTGAACCCGTGGGTTCAAACCCCACCTGTGGTATGGTTTGTATGCAATCGTGTCATTATGATTTCGTGAGCCATGATGACTTATTTATACAAATAATATAAAAACATCAAAAAATGTGAAGAAACACAAAATGGTTTACAGTGAAGTTCTGGTAGGCTGTGTTTGGTTGAGTGCCGAGCAAATGGTCGACTACCGAGTGATTTTTTTACCGAACAAAGCATTCGAATACTGAATTGTTCAAGTAAGGAGCTGTTTGAGTACTGAGGTTCCACTGTACGTAATTGTATATTACAGCCTCTCCTCACTTACCGACGCACTCGTTTACTGAAAACTCAAGAGTTACGACGGGCTCTCTGACGAGTCATTATTGTATACTGTATGAGAACTTGGGTCATGAACGGGCACCGCAGCGTCTTCAGTGTCAAGCATCTGAATATCCTTCCTACAGCCACTCAGTACACTAGTTTTCACAGTCTCCAAGATTATATATTTGTACAAATTTACTGTTGTTTTTCCTCTTCCAAGAGGAAAACAACAGGAAAATTGAAGTACAAAAGAAGTTCATTGTAAAGGGGTTAGTGATGCATTTCAGCATCAAGCAATCTCCAAGACTGCAAATTTCGTCTAGAAATTTGCACTTTATTGTGCATCCCATAGTAGAAGAAGAGTTAGAAGTGCAGCAGAACTTGGAAGAGGAAAAACAAGAGGGAAATGGAAAAAGTACAAAAGAAGTTCACAGTAAAAGGTTTAGCTGGTGTGTTCATCTGTGTTTACATTCTCGGTGTATAGTGGCAGCTTAAGAAATGATTAAACTCAGTGAACAAGGTATGTCGATGGTAATAATCAAAATAATAATAATAATCACTCTGGAGTGCTTTAAATGTCAGCTACCAAACCTATAAGGAATACGTATGACATTTAAAGCACTCCAGAGCAATTATGTATTATTATGGAGGGAATATTTTGAGGAATTGTTAAATGTTGATGAAGATAGGGAAGCTGTGATTTCGTGTATAGGGCAAGGAGGAATAACATCTTGTAGGAGTGAGGAAGAGCCAGTTGTGAGTGTGGGGGAAGTTCGTGAGGCAGTAGGTAAAATGAAAGGGGGTAAGGCAGCCGGGATTGATGGGATAAAGATAGAAATGTTAAAAGCAGGTGGGGATATAGTTTTGGAGTGGTTGGTGCAATTATTTAATAAATGTATGGAAGAGGGTAAGGTACCTAGTGATTGGCAGAGAGCATGCATAGTTCCTTTGTATAAAGGCAAAGGGGATAAAAGAGAGTGCAAAAATTATAGGGGGATAAGTCTGTTGAGTGTACCTGGTAAAGTGTATGGTAGAGTTATAATTGAAAGAATTAAGAGTAAGACGGAGAATAGGATAGCAGATGAACAAGGAGGCTTTAGGAAAGGTAGGGGGTGTGTGGACCAGGTGTTTACAGTGAAACATATAAGTGAACAGTATTTAGATAAGGCTAAAGAGGTCTTTGTGGCATTTATGGATTTGGAAAAGGCGTATGACAGGGTGGATAGGGGGGCAATGTGGCAGATGTTGCAAGTGTATGGTGTAGGAGGTAGGTTACTGAAAGCAGTGAAGAGTTTTTACGAGGATAGTGAGGCTCAAGTTAGAGTATGTAGGAAAGAGGGAAATTTTTTCCCAGTAAAAGTAGGCCTTAGACAAGGATGTGTGATGTCACCGTGGTTGTTTAATATATTTATAGATGGGGTTGTAAGAGAAGTAAATGCGAGGGTCTTGGCAAGAGGCGTGGAGTTAAAAGATAAAGAATCACACACAAAGTGGGAGTTGTCACAGCTGCTCTTTGCTGATGACACTGTGCTTTTGGGAGATTCTGAAGAGAAGCTGCAGAGATTGGTGGATGAATTTGGTAGGGTGTGCAAAAGAAGAAAATTAAAGGTGAATACAGGAAAGAGTAAGGTTATGAGGATAACAAAAAGATTAGGTGATGAAAGATTGAATATCAGATTGGAGGGAGAGAGTATGGAGGAGGTGAACGTATTCAGATATTTGGGAGTGGACGTGTCAGCGGATGGGTCTATGAAAGATGAGGTGAATCATAGAATTGATGAGGGAAAAAGAGTGAGTGGTGCACTTAGGAGTCTGTGGAGACAAAGAACTTTGTCCTTAGAGGCAAAGAGGGGAATGTATGAGAGTATAGTTTTACCAACGCTCTTATATGGGTGTGAAGCGTGGGTGATGAATGTTGCAGCGAGGAGAAGGCTGGAGGCAGTGGAGATGTCATGTCTGAGGGCAATGTGTGGTGTGAATATAATGCAGAGAATTCGTAGTTTGGAAGTTAGGAGGAGGTGCGGGATTACCAAAACTGTTGTCCAGAGGGCTGAGGAAGGGTTGTTGAGGTGGTTCGGACATGTAGAGAGAATGGAGCGAAACAGAATGACTTCAAGAGTGTATCAGTCTGTAGTGGAAGGAAGGCGGGGTAGGGGTCGGCCTAGGAAGGGTTGGAGGGAGGGGGTAAAGGAGGTTTTGTGTGCGAGGGGCTTGGACTTCCAGCAGGCATGCGTGAGCGTGTTTGATAGGAGTGAATGGAGACAAATGGTTTTTAATACTTGACGTGCTGTTGGAGTGTGAGCAAAGTAACATTTATGAAGGGATTCAGGGAAACCGGCAGGCCGGACTTGAGTCCTGGAGATGGGAAGTACAGTGCCTGCACTCTGAAGGAGGGGTGTTAATGTTGCAGTTTAAAAACTGTAGTGTAAAGCACCCTTCTGGCAAGACAGTGATGGAGTGAATGATGGTGAAAGTTTTTCTTTTTCGGGCCACCCTGCCTTGGTGGGAATCGGCCAGTGTGATAATAAAAAAAAAAAAAATGGTCATTTACTGTGCTGCTGTGCATTCAGTAGAATGGAGTATTCTGTTAGGTAATATAATTAAAAATAACAAAGTTTGATTGGGTCACAGGTTAAACATTTATGAGATACAATTACATCTACCATCCGACTTACAACCTGCTCGACATACGACCACTCGACTTACGACCGTGTTTTTTATGCCAAATTTCTGGGAAATAGACAACTGTACTATTTACCAGTGTTTATCCTAAACCTTACAGTATAAAATACAGTACTAACAGCATAAAAAGTAAAGTAAAAAATGGAATACCAAAATAAAACAATAAAATAAAGACATTTAAAAAATGTGATGTTGATATTCAGTAGTAAAGTTCCACTTACGTCCATTTTGACTTGCGTCCGGTTGGTCGGAACCAAGCTCGGTCGTAAGTCAGATGGTAGGTGTATACAGTATTTATTTAGTTGTGAGTGAGTAAGCCATTTTTAAGAAGAGACTTGAATTTAAAAACAGACAGTGTTTCTCTTATATTCACAGGTAATGAATTCCAGATTTTTGGGCCTTTTATGTGCCTTGAGTTTTTGCATAGTGTGAGATGGACACGAGGAACATCAAAGAGTGATCTGTGCCTTGTGTTATGGTCATGTGTTCTGTTGAAGTGGGTAAGGAGACGCTTGAGAGGACGGTTTATATTCGAGTTAAGTGTTCTATGTATGTAGTAGGTACAATAATAGGTATGGATGTTTTGTATGGTGAGTAGGTTTAGAGTTCTGAATATTGGTGGAGTGTGCTGCCTGTAGTGGGAATTTGTTATTCTGACTGCATTATTATTATAAATTATTATTGTTATAAATTATTATGATTACAGTGGACCCCCGCCTTACGATCAGCTCCCAACTCGAACAATTATGTAAGGGTATTTTTGTAAGTGCTTTTGTACGTGTATTTTTGGGGGTCTGAAACGGACTAATCTAATTTACAATATTCCTTATGGGAACAAATTTGTTCGGTAATGGCACCCGAACAGACTTCTGGAATGAATTAATATCGTAAGTCGGGGGTCCACTGTATTATATATTTTTGTTTTCAACAAACCAGCCGTATCCCACCAAGGCAGGGTGGCCCAAAAAAGAAAAACGAAAGTTTCTCTTTTTAAATTTAGTAATTTATACAGGAGAAGGGGTTACTAGCCCCTTGCTCCCGGCATTTTAGTCGCCTCTTACAACACGCATGGCTTACGGAGGAAGAATTCTGTTTCACATCCCCCTGGAGATAGGAGGAAATAAACAAGAACAAGAACTAGATAGAAAATAGAAGAAAACCCAGAGGGGTGTGTATATATATGCTTGTACATGTATGTGTAGTGTGACCTAAGTGTAAGTAGAAGTAGCAAGACGTACCTGAAATGTTGCATGTCTATGAGACAGAAAAAAGGACACCATCAATCCTACCATCATGTAAAACAATTGCAGGCTTTCGTTTTACATTCACTTGGCAGGACGGTAGTACCTCCCTAGGTGGTTGCTGTCTACCAGCCTAATACCTATTGTTATAAATTATTATTACCATCAACATACCTTCTTCAGTGAGTTTAATCTTTTCTTAAGATGCAATGAGACAGAGAGCATAGCATATGACTCAGAAAACAAAATTGGGAAAAATCACTCTATTTTTGTGTTTTTTCTTATGATAAGAGTGATCTAGGAGTGTTTGCCCAGATGTAAACACAGTTTTCTTTCGTTATACAGTGGACCCCTGCCTTAGAACACATCGCGTTACGCTAAATTCACCATACGAAGCATTTGAACGCAAAAATTTTGCCTCGCCTTACGATAAAAATCTCGCCTTACGTGATTCGTCCGGGACGTGTCCCACGTGTGGCCTCAGCACCAGTGTTTACAAGCCAGCCAGTGCAGTCGCATCTACGCATACATTCAGTACATTTCACATTATCCCAGTGTTTTTAGTGCTTGTAACTGCAAAATAAGTCATCATGGACCCCAAGAAAGCTCCTTGTGCCATCCCTGTGGTAAAAAGAGCGAGAATTAGTAGGGAATTGAAAAAAGAGATTAAGGAAATGTGTGCAAAGTGAGTTGAACTGCAAACCTTTACGGAGGAAAATCACCCTGACACAGCTACTGCAAGCCGTGTTGGCAACCTGTACAATGACAATATTATGGCCCATTTTAGGAAAGTCTTAAAGGAACGGGAGGTACAGAGCTCTATGGACAGATTTGTTGTGCGACAGAGGTCCAGTGACTCTCAAGCTGGTCCTAGTGGCATAAAAGAAGGCATCGTATAACATTAAATCCGACTAGCGATACATTTTAACGCAAAAATTTTGCCTCGACTAGCGCTAAAAAACTCGGCCAACGCGATTCGTTCCATTCGAGACGTGTCCACATATGGCCTGAGCACGCCTCACTTGTCCCGTGGGTGCCAGTGTTTACAAGCCAGCCAGCCACCGCGGTCGCATCCAAATATACAATCAGAACATTTCATATTATCACAGCGTTTTTAGTGATTGCACCTGCAAAATAAGTCACCATGGGCCCCAAGAAAGCTTCTAGTGCCAACCCTACAGCATAAAGGGTGAGAATTACTATGGATATGAAGAAAGAGATCATTGCTAAATATGAAAGTGGAGTGCGTGTCTCCTAGCTGGCCAGGTTGTACACAAAACCCCAATCAACCATCGCTACTATTGTGGCCAAGAAAATGGCAATCAAGGAAGCTGTTCTTGCCAAAGGTACAACTATGTTTTAAAAACTGAGATCGCAAGTGATAGAAGATATTGAGAGACTGTTATTGGTGTAGATAAACGAAAAACAGATAGCAGGAGATAGCATCTCTCAAGCGATCATATGTGAAAAGGCTAGGAAGTTGCATGACGATTTAATTAGAAAAATGCCTGCAACTAGTGGTGATGCGAGTGAATTTAAGGCCAGCAAAGGTTGGTTTAAGAGATTTAAGAATCGTAGTGGCATACATAGTGTGATAAGGCATGGTGAGGCTGACAGTTCGGACCAAAAAGCAGCTGAAAAATATGTGCAGGAATTCAAGGAGTACACAAAGGCTGAAGGACTGAAACCTGAACAAGTGTTTAATTGTGACGAAACAGGCCTGTTTTGGAAGAAAATGCCAAGCAGGATCTACATTACTCAGGAGGAAAAAGGCACTCCCAGGACATAAGCCTATGAAAGACAGGCTTACTCTGTTGATGTGTGCTAATGCTAGTGGTGATTGCAAAGTGAAGCCTTTATTGGTGTATCACTCTGAAACTCCCAGAGTGTTCAGGAAAAACAATGTCCTCAAGGCTAATTTGTGTGTGCTGTGGAGGGCAAACAGTAAGGCATGGGTCACTAGGGACTTTTTCTATGACTGGTTACACCATGCATTTGCCCCCACTGTGAAAAATTACCTCCTGGAAAATAAATTGGACCTTAAGTGCCTCCTGGTGTTAGACAATGCTCCTGGTCATCCTTCAGACTTGGCAGAGTGACTTTCTGGGGACATGAGCTTCATCAAGGTCAAGTTTCTGCTTCCTAATACCACTCCTCTCCTGCAGCCCATGGACCAGCAGGTCATTGCAAACTTCAAAAAACTCTACATAAAAGCTATGTTTGAAAGGTGCTTTGTAGTGACCTCAGAAACTCAATTGACTCTAAGAGAGTTTTGGAGAGATCACTTTAGAATCCTCAATTGTGTAAACATGATAGGTAAGGCTTGGGAGGAAGTGACTAAGAGTACCTTGGCCAGAATGTGGCCAGAATGTGTAGACAAAAGGGATTTTGAAGGATTTGAGGCTAACCCTGAGAAGCCTATGCTAGTTGTGGAATCAATTGTGGCATTGGGGAAGTCCTTGGGGTTGGAGGTTAGTGGGGAGGATGTGGAAGAGTTGGTGGAGGAGGACAGTGAAGAACTAACCACTGATGAGCTGCAAGATCATCTTCAACAGCAAGAGGCCAGACCTGAGGAAACTGCTCCAGAGGAGGGGATAGAGAAATTGAAGAAGTTGCCTACTTCAAAGATTAAGGAAATGTGTGCAATGTGGCTTAAAGTGCAAACCTTTTTTGATGAAAATCACCCTCACACAGCTATTGCAAGCCGTGCTGGTGACTAGTACACTGACAGTGTTGTGAAACACTAGGAATGTCATACAGGAATGGGAGGTACAGGCCTCTATGGACAGATATGTTGTGTGACAGAGGTCCAGTGACTCTCAAGTTGGTCCTAGTGGCATTAAAAGAAGAAGGGAAGTAACCCCGGAAAAGGACTTGACACCTCAAGTCCTAATGGAAGGGGATTCCCCTTCTGAACACTAACACCATCCACACTTTCCCCTCCTTCCATCCCATCAATCATCACCAGGTCTTCAATAAAGGTAAGTGTCATGTAATTGTACATGTCTTATTCAGTTTGTGTGTATTAAAATTAATATTTCATGTGGTAAAATTTTTTTTTTTTCAATACTTTGGGGTGTCAGAAACAGATTAATTTGATTTCCATTATTTCTTATGGGGAAAATTAACTCAACAATAATTTCGATTAACGATGAGCTCTCAGGAACGGATTAATATTGTTGGTCGAGGGTCCACTGTAACCCCGGAAAAGGACTTGCAGTGCGGAGAGATACATGATTACATGTATATACACCTGGAAAATCCTAGAGGGACTAGTACCGAATTTGCACATGAAAATCACTCACAACGAAAGCAAAAGACTCGGCAGACAATGCAACATCCCCCCAATGAAAAGCAGGGGTGTCACTAGCACGTTAAAAGACAGTACAATAAGTGTCAGGGGCCCGAGACTGTTCAGCTGCCTCCCAGCATACATAAGGGGGATTACCAGTAGAAGCAGGCACTGTAAAGTCGGTACCTGACCAGCCGGGCTGTGGCTCGTATGTTGGATTGCGTGCAGCCAGCAGTAACTGCCTGGTTTATCAGGCTCTGATCCACCAGGAGGCCTGGTCACAGACCAGGCCGCGGGGGCGTTGACCCCTGGAACTCTCTCCAGGTAAACCTCAAGTCCTAATGGAAGGGGATTCCCCTTCTAAACAATAACTTCCACTCTCTTCCCTCCTCCCATCCCATCATTCATCACCAGATCTTCAATAAAGGTAAGTGTCATGTATTCTATTCTTAGTAGAGTAGAAATTGTGCATGTCTTCTTCAGTTTGTGTGTATTAAAATTAATATTTCATGTGGTAAAAAAATTTTTTTTTTCATACTTTGGGGTGTCAGGAACGGATTAATTTGATTTCCATTATATTTCTTGTGGGGAAAATTAATTCGGCTAATGATAATTTCGGCTTATGATGAGCTCTCAGGAACGGATTAATATCGTAAGGCGGGGGTCCACTGTAGACCAGAGGTATACCCCACTAATAATAATAATAATAATAATAATAATAATGATAATAATAATTTATTTTAACATGATACATAGTTGTACAAAGGAATATAATAGTTGAGTGTATGTATATGCCAAAAAGCCCCTTGTATGCAGAGCATTTTGGGCAAACTTAAAATTAACTTAAGATTAATTAGGCTATAACAGTTTAAATGGACATTAGGCGAGTTACAGTGAGTACAGAGACTTGAGTATTATTAGGTAATGCTGTATGGCTTTAATAGGTCTAGTAGAGAAGTTTAGTAGTGAATAATTACAGTTTTGAATTATTTTATAAAAATTGCAGTATTACAATAAAACAATTTAAACAGTTTACAGTATGAAGTACAATTGAGTATTTAAATGATTACAATTGAACATTACAATTTTGAAGCATTACAGTTTTACAATACAACAATTTACAATATGAAGTATTACAATTTAGTATTCAAAATAATGAAATTTGAACATCCTGATTTTGAAGTAATAAGTACAGTGGACCCCCGGTTAACGATATTTTTTCACTCCAGAAGTATGTTCAGGTGCCAGTACTGACCGAATTTGTTCCCATAAGAAATATTGTGAAGTAGATTAGTCCATTTCAGACCCCCAAACATACACGTGCAAACGCACTTACATAAATACACTTACATAATTGGTCACATTCGGAGGTAATCGTTATGCGGGGGTCCACTGTACATGGTAGAGCAGTCTTCAGCACAATATTCAGTATTGAAATTGAAACATCATTGGTACTCTTTTGTGTTGCTTTTCAGTAAATGCTATTAAGTACAGCTTTTCTGATTAATTTTGGGTGATGAGATTTCTTAGTAGGGCCTTAAATTGATTTCACACCCTTTACATGCATAGCATTTTTCCACAGGGAAAGATGGACACGAGGGACATCAAAAAGTGATTTCAGCCTTGCATTATGGTTGTGTGTTCTGTTGTAGTTAGCAAGTAGGAGTTTGAGAGGAAGGTTTATATTTGAGTATTGAGTTTTGTGCATATAGTGGGCACAATAATAAGTGTGGATTATTTTGTATATTGAGTAAGTTAAGACTCTTGAAGAGAGGAGGAATATACTGTCTATTACAGGAGTTTGTAATCAATCAATCGCACTGCAGTTTTTTGTTGGGTTATTAAAGGTTTAAGGTGATTTGCTCTGTTGAGCCCTATACACAAAAACCATAGGTGAGGTAAGGGTAGATGAGTGAGTGGTATAGTGCAAGAAGAGTTGATTGGGGTACATAGTACTGTATCTTTGAGAGGTTCCCTACTACTTTTTTGGAGACTTTCTTGGATATTTGCTGTATATGAGTTTGGAATTTGAGATTGCAGACCTAGAAATTTGCCCTTTTTGTGTCTAGAAATGGGTGAACCATTTATCAGTACAGTATACTCTACCAAATCATCCAACGTGTCTGTTTATTACTCCAAATTCTCCACCGAACCCCCACGACAAATGTTTTAATTTTGGGTTGTGACACTTTTGAAGTGTTAGTAAAGGGTTATTCCTTGATTAGTGATGAATTTGTGTACTGAGTGGTCTTAGGATCGGAATTCCATCGGTAGGTGAGGAGAGGCTGCATATATAATTATGTATTTAATAATATGTATATATAATTATATTCCATGAGGAAGTGGAAAAGAATTCTTCCTTCAGGAGCAAGGGGTTAGTAACCCCTTCTACTGTATAAATTACGAAATTTAAAAAGGTCACCCTTCCTCGGTGGGTGACCTAAAAAAAAAAATTACATGTTTATAATACATATTATGTGTGTGCTTTGTTTTTGTTATCTATGAATCGGTTTCCATCACAGTTCGTAGAGCATTATTGAAATGCTGTAGTGTGTTTAAGAAATGTAATCAAATCTTTTAGCCTTTAACAGCTTTAGCTCCCTGTCTTAAAAATTTAATAGCATTAGTTCACAAATAACGTAATGGTATATCCATGATCAGGCTGGGAATACAGGCACTGAGGACGAAGTTGGCTCAGCCATATCCGAAGTGGATAGCACCACAGGTGGGGAGGAGGAGGAGGAGGAAGAGGAAGAGGATGTGACCAGTGATGATGAAACTATTGAGCGCCATTTCCCTATTGTCTTGCCGGATAACCTGAAAGCCGTTCTTGAAAAAGATTATCATCTAATCAATGATAAAGACAAGGTATATTTACGCATATATGATAATTATTTTTAATGTGTGACTGGATTCATTTCAGTATAATATATCCTTTTTAATGTATGATGATTATTTTTTATGTGTAGCTGCATTCATTGCAGCTCAATATACAGTGGAACCTCAGTATGGGACCTTAATTTATTCCAGAAGGCTGTTCAAATGCCGCTCTGTTTGAGTAGCAAACAAGTTCTTCCCAACCAATTTTCTGTTTGGTTGGCTGTTATCACTAATCATCATAGACCCCATGATGACTTATTTATACAAATAATACAAAAAAAAAAAAACGCGAAGAAACACGAAATAATTTACAGTGAGGTTCTGGCAGGTCGTATATGTTTGGCCGAGTGCTGAGCTTTGTTCGAGTAGGGAGCTGGTCGTATACCGAGGCTCCACTGTATCCCCATATAATGTATGGTAATTATTTTAATATGCAGCTAATATGTAATTGTAGATATAAATCTAGATGTATGTACTCCTGTAAACCCTTTTGTGGCCTAATTCCTAGGCATTTCGTGTATTCATGTGATCTTGACCATCCACAGGATGGATATGGGGGCGTACAATAAACTAGCTACTTCAGTGGCAAAATCTAATCTAAAATCTGCAGTTTAACCCTTTGACTGTTTCAGGCCCCTTTCTGAAACTGTCATTCTATGTCGCTCAATTTTTGAAAAAAAAAATTATTTTTCTTATGAAATGATAGAGAATCTTTTCCCGATGGTAATGACACCAAAAGTTCAAAATTTGGTCGAAAACTCATGGAATTACGCTCCTGTGAAGTTAGCGGTCTCGGCGACATATGCGAATCAGCGATTTCGCCGACTTTGAACCCTATTTTCAGCCAATTCCATTGTTCCAGTTGACCAAACTCATAGCTATTTCTTTAGGACTCCATTTTATCTATCAGCTGAGTACAAGAAACCTCCCATTTACTAATTTGGACTACCCAATATGGT
>NW_027199270.1:12500-33920 GCF_038502225.1 Cherax quadricarinatus | reverse complement strand
GTCATGATAAAAGTTCGAAGCTTGTCCAATAAGACGTTTTCAAAAGAGAAAAAAAACTTAAGACAAAATTTTTTTCGGAGAACGTTCTGAAAATAATCAAGTCTTTCCTTGATACACAAAAACTGCTTAAAAAAAATTAGCAGGTTTTTCCTTACGTTTATACTCAGTTAAAAATTCTCTACACATTTAAAAAACTTTTGTTTCAAGATTTTTTTAAAAGTGCTTTAAAAATACTCCAAATGGCAGCCATAGTGCCAAATCAATAATAATAATAATAATAATAATAATAATAATAATAATAATAATAATAATAATAATAATAATAATAACCACTTCCCATCCAGTATAATAACATTTCATTGATCTCTTCGCTTCCGGGCCGAGAGGTTGTACTTCGCTTTTGCTCGTGCATTCGTCAAACATCGTTGGTGGAGGACGGACGTTGGCTGCTGCACTCGCTACAGTTGGTAGCACTGAGCGAATTTTGGAAGATGGCGCAGACTACCAGGAGGATGATAAACACTGTGTATTGAGGTGTTGAAAGGCGCAGTTTATAACACCAATGCGTCAGTTATGCTGCCTGCATCAACAACGACGATTTGTATGGAATTGCTTTGAATGGAGCTACAAGAATCTTTGTGAAATTTGTGACGGCTGCTGTATATGACAAGATGGTGGAAAAGTACCAGGATGTGTGTATGCTGGTTAACCCTGGTTTAGAAGTACGTATGAGGGACGTATCTAAGTATTACACTTGGGTAAAGTTACGGAATGTCCCATTTGAGGCAGATGAGGAAGACATAAAAGCAACTTTCGAAGAGTTTGGTGTTATGCATAAAGAAACAGTTGGAAGGTGGTCTGAGGGAATGTATGCTGGACTGCATGAGGGATCCTTTACCCTTAAGATGTCCTTGTGCAAAACTATACCATCATATGTGACATTGACTTTAGAACTCAGGTATATGTCACATATGCGGGGCAGAGAAGAACATGCAGACTGTGTGGAGCGTATGATCATATAGCTGCGATGTGTCCTCGACGATCGTCACCTGAGACACATGGAGAAGGGAAAGGAGTGGAGGAGAGAGAGGTGACGACCCAGTCAACACGGGAGCATCCTCGGGCCCACAGGGCATGGAGTGAAATTGTGGAGGACAATCCGGTGGAATGTATAACATTACCGGAGGTCTCTCAGGTTATTGAGACCATGCGTATAGAGGATAAGGTGAGACAAGTGGAATTGGGTAGTGAAGTTTCAGCTGCAATAGACACTGTAATACAGGGATTCTTGGAGGATCAGAATAGGGACGGAACACTACGTATGGTGTCGGATGGGACACCTGCAGATAAGGGTGGAATTCATGAGGAGTGCAATGTGGATGGTGGGGATGGGCAACCACAGAGGATTTGTGAGACTGTGGTTGATGTGCATAAAGTTGAAAGTGCAGATGAGGGCATGCACGTAGTTGAGGCATCACGAATGAGAGAGGCAGGTGCTTCTGACAGTGATGATGCTCTGACACCTGTGCAAAGATATGGTAAGAAACACTCAGTGGATGTCCCAAAACAAGTATCACGGTGAGGGGGGGGGTTAAGGGGCAGGGGAAAGGTGAGGCAAGGAAAGGGCATTGCGAAAAGCATACTGTGCAAAAACGTAAGAACCCGTATGGACATCGATCGATTGCTAAGCCCCCGATAACATTTTTAAGTACCTAACGTTAAATGTAAATGGCCTAAGGGCCGATGTAAAGCGCAGGATCTTTAGTGACTTTTTAAAGAGACATGGAATACAGGTCATATTTTTACAAGAGCATAATTTTAAGTACAGAAGGGATTTGTTGATAGATGAGTACAAGGTTTATGCTGGATATACTGGGAAGCTTAAGGGAGGTGCTGCGGTATTAATAGCCGTGGCCAGCCCTTTTCAATTGTTGCACTGGGGAGAAAGGGGAGATGGGAGAATAGTGAGGGTGGATGGGACATTGGGTGGGGTACGAGTGTGTTTTGTGATTGTGTACATGCCGGCGGACAGCAATAGGCGTGTTAAAGAGGAATTTGTTCGAGGGACACACTAATTTATCATATGAGGGGGTTACCAGTTTGTACAATATTTGGAGGGGATTGGAATAGTGTGATACGTAGAAAGGATGTGGAGCCGCGGGGAGCTCGGTGTGTGTTGGGAGTGCTACGGGATGTATTAGGGGGAGTCGGATTAGTGGATGTAGTTAGTGGGGAGGGGTGGTTGGTGGAGCATACTTATTAAAAGAACGGTACGCTTGGACTGCATTTATGCATCTCCTGGGATACAAGTTAATAAATATGGAAACTGTAAATGTTGTATTTTCAGATCATGGAGGGGTGGTTGTGGACGTGGGCTGGGACGAGTTGCCGAAACGTTTAATGAGTTATTGGAAACTAAAGGTGAGCTTGTTAGAGAATATGGAGGGTGAACTTAGTTTTGCGGAATGGTGGAAAAATTAATGGAATAAAGGAAAGCTGGGAGGTGATATATTACTGTGGTGGGAGCAATGTGCTAAACTGGGGATCCGTAGTTTTTATATGAGGAAAAGAAGGGAGGTCGGACAATGGAAATGTGGATTACAGAGGTATTTGGAGGGGCAGCTAAAACAGTGTTATGAAGGTTGTCGTGGAGTATATCCGGTTTCAGAGATCGAGGGTATAAAGGAGCAACTGCTGGAGATGCAGAATGCACGGTTTGATGGTGAAAGATTAAGGGGCGGGTTGGACGATTTTTTATGGGGTGATAAGCCATTAGCTTGCGTTCTGCGGCGATTAAAGATCTGGCAAAATATAATGAATATGTTAAAATTAGAGGTACATCAGGACGTGGGTGGGTACACGGTGAGACAGCGGTTAGTAACGACTGAAGGTATGAGTGGTTTTGCCGATGAATGGTTTGAGATATATATGAGAGGGGGTAAGAGGAAGATGGGGGACTTGCATATTATGGAGGAAGGGATATCACGTATCCTGGAACCAGAAGACAGGGTGGAGATAGAGGGGTCCATAAGTGAAGATGAGGTTTCGAAGGCGTTACAGGGGATGAGTGTAAGATGCCAGGGATTAATTGCATTCCAAATGATTTTTACTTAAGTAACTGGGAGGTCTTGAAGGAATGTTGTGTGCGTTTGTTAAATGAAATGAAGGTAAAGGGATGCATGGGTATGACGCAACAAACAGGGGTCGTTGTCATGATACTGAAGGGGGGAGTGCAGAATAACATCCTGTATTATAGAGGTTTATCTTTAATGTGCGATGATTACAAATTGTTTGCAAGGGTTTTAAGTAATAGGTTACGTAGTGTTATTGGGAGAGTTATAGATAAGAGACAAATGGGTGTGCCGGGGTGGCCAATGATTAGTGGACATGGGAGGATTAAAGATTTCATAGATGATTGTAGAACGAGTGGAGGAGGTGTACTTGCTTTGGATTGGAAGGCTGCTTATGAATGTGTAGAGCGAGAGACGTTATGGATGATATTGTCGAGGAAATTGTCCGATGGGCGGAAACATTATACAAAGGCGCAGTACTACAGATGCAAATCAATGGACGTATGGGAAAAGTAGTCAGTATGGGTAGGGGACTGAGACAGGGATGCCCCATGTCTCAGATCCTATTCGCATGTCTACAAAATCCTTTATATAGGATGATTAATGTTGGGGTTGATGAAGGGGGGGGTATGGCAGCGGGGTGCTCCTGGTATAGTTGGGTATGTTGACGATACGACGGTTTTAGTTGGGGGAGAAGAGGGATTAAGGAATGTAGGTCGAATCGTTGAGATACTTAGTGGGGCAACAGGTATGTGTTTTAATGCAGTTAAGTCTAAATTGTTAGAGGTTGGTTCATGGGTGGGAGGGAACTTGGGACAAAAGTATGGTTGGCAGGTAGTAGATCAAATTAAAGTATGTGGAGTATTATACAGAAGGGCAGCGCAAGAAGCTAGAGAGGTCGACTCCGTAAGGGTTGTGCAAGGAGTATTTTTTTTTTATATTTTATTTAAAACCAATACAGTTTAACATAAAAATAAAGAAACAGTATGGAACCTAATCAAATTAACTGACAAACGGATTGTACCTACATGCTCGCAAGATGTTACAACAACAACTTACATCAAGAACATAACTAAAAACAAAATTACATGTCACAGGTTCGTGAATTGACATACAAAACCTTGCATATATATAAATTGTACATATAAATGACATCTGACAAAGGTTCAATACACTTGAACATAAAATATACAAAGAAGTTATATCAGTTAAAACCCCTCCTTCACATTAATCTAAAAACCAAAACCTAACATCATAATCTAACTAGAAAATCTACATACTTATCCCTAACAATACAGCCGAACATATCCCAACATACAAATAAACAGACAAAGAATACAGCTTAGAACACAATAACTGAAGCTCTATACTGTTACAATAAACCCATATACAAATTTCAGACACAAATGGACTACGTCACTAAACTGTCTAGATATGTCTGTATACCATACAGACTAAAACTTAACATCAAGAACTTGCATGAACACCAAACCGGTATCAGGGTACAGACCATAATTATAAACTTTAAAAAGAATCAATCATGCATATATAAATTATTACATAACGTCTGACCCATGACAAAGGCGCAATACAATAGAAAGGGATATTTATATATATACACATACACACCCACACACCCACACCCACATCCACACACACACCCACACATACACACAAAAATTTGCAACAAAATCACATTAATCAGATGCACTGTATGCACAATGCCAAACAGTATATAAGTATATCTCATCGTGCAAAAACCCAGCACGTAACATAAATACAAACTAAAACACACTTCATGTCGCAAAGAACTTATTTCTCAAGAATCATGTTATTACAAGACAGATACACATCATAATTATACATAAAAATCTACTATATTATACCTACATTCTGAAAAGTGTTATATCTACCATAACGAGACCTTGAGCTCTACATCCACACTTGGATGCCATAAAGTCCCAATGAAAACCAGGAAACCATTCCAAACACATTCACAACACTCTCACGACCCCCCCCCCCCCAGGGAGGCGAGCCCGCTGTTGCCCCCTGACTCCCTCCATCCTATGAAAACCCCTTCACTCACTCATTTCCAATCACAGATTTATGAGAATCCCTAACGTTAGCATTCTATACCCCTCTGAGAAAGCCTGATCCCACCTCCTCCCATACAAATCTCTGTTACGACACCTCGTACGGTAGAACGTTACCGCAAGAACCTTTCTTCTCTCCTCACTATCCCCTCTCCCCCTCATCACCCACGACATATATATATATAATCTACCATGATATAATCTAAAGCTCTTATGACACCCTCATCTAACCCACCCATATCTAGACTTAGAGCACGCAAAACCGACACCCCACGGCCCCCCACCCTCTGTACCAACCTACTTAACCAGCACCTGACCTCCTCTAGCCCTTCACAAAAGTAAACTACATGGAACACAGTCTCATCCCCTCCACAGATACCACACCCCCCACCCTCTACAACCTGTCTGTTTCGTAATATCTCACCAGACGGAAGGATCCCATGCAGAAAACGAAACATCACCTCACGCGCCCGAGGTTTTAACTTCAATTTACTAAATCTAAACCAAATACTCTTCCACGCATACATGGGGAACAAACCCTCAACTGGGACAACGCACCTACCTACAAGTAACCTACACAAAACCCTTATACGAACCTTTCTCAGTTCCCTAACCAACATCACAGCCCTCAAAACTATTTCACATTCCCTCAACTCCATTCCTCGATACCACATACCCAGCCTGTCGTGTATCCTTCCCAAACGCCCCGCGTTCACACCCTCACGCAACACTTCCCATTTAATAAACACACATTTAGCCCTCCGTCTCAAATCCAACAACCCCAACCCACCCTGACTTACAGGTAACATTACAACCTCCCTCCTTAACCAATCACAACGTGAACCCCATAAAAATTTGTACACCCGTCTTAGTATCCCCGCAATCGCTGTCCCTGTAATTGGGAACACAGCTGCAACATACCAAACCTTACTATACAATAGAATGTTCACGACTATCACTCGCTGTATCAGAGTTAGGTGCTGGGGTCTCAGAACACCTAGACGCCCCACGATCCTTTCCAATAACCTATCTGAATTTTCCTCCCGCGCCGCAACCATGTCATCCCTATAAATAATACCACAAATCTTTAAAGACACCGCCCACTCTTTAACAACATTACATCTCCCCCCACACCCCCCACCCAAGAACCCAACCCCATGCACCTTGACTTCGCACTATTTACCTGCATACCCGTGGCACTTCCAAATAATTGCACCACCTCGTCCAACACTCCCATTGACATCCCTGCACGAATGAGAACAGTGGTGTCGTCAACATATCCAATTAACCCCGGCCAGGCCCTCCCACCCCCCACACTTCCCTCACATGGCGTACATAAGCTACGGTCAACCATTCTATAAAAGGGGTCCTGGAAACACGCAAACAATATTTGGGACATGGGGCATCCCTGTCTAAGGCCTCTTCCCATTGCAATTTCCCTCCCCATACACCCATTAATCTGTATCCTCATTTTCGCCCCCTTGTACAACGTATTTACCCACTCGACTATTTCCTCCCCAAAACCCTGTCTCCTAAGTATAACCTGCAAAGCTCCCCTTTCCACTCTATCATATGCTCCCTGCCAGTCTAGAGCCAACAAAGCCGCCCCTCCACCCCCACCCTTAGCTTCCACAAAACTTCTCAGTATCCCATGTCCTTCAATCATCGACCTTCCCGGCAACCCGAACTGAGATTTTGACACCACCCTCTCCACTACACATTTGAACCTATTACCTAAAATTTTTGCAAACACCTTATAGTCTGCACACATCAGTGATATGGCTCGGTACTCCCGAAGGGTGGGCTGCCCCTTGACCTTCGGGACCAACACTACAACTGCAGTTTCCTGCTTCTCCCCCAACTTACCCTTCTCCTTCATACTATTAAATAACCTAACTATAAATTCCTTTATCAACGCCCAATGTTGTAAATAAAATTCTACCGGGAGACCATCAATACCGGGAGCTTTCCCCTTCCTCATTCCCCTTAACGCATTCTCTATTTCCTCTGCCGTAATCGTCCCACCTAAAGCCTTTCGATCACTATTTCCTAAATTACACGTCACATACGTACACACCTTGTCCAATGCCCCGTCACCCACCCCCCCACTGTTCCAGTACTTCTCGTACCAAGCCTCTGCATACGCACACATCCCCTTCGTGGTTCGTATCTCCTGCCCTACTCTATAATTCCCAACCATCTCCGTTACCTCTAAACATGGTATAGCCGTCAGCGCCTGCCTTTGCTTTTGTTGCCGCAAAACACACGCTGACGGCTTGTCGCCCCAAAGCACTTCCTCCACCCCTGCCTGCATCCTTACAGCTTGAAACCCTTCATTTTGCAACACCCTCAACCTCCCCTTTATTTCAGCTATTTCATCCATAGGAAAATTATTCCCACCCACCCCCCTCCCATAGCAACCTCTTAACCTATCCTCTAAATAGTTAGCCAGTCCATATTTTAAATTATTAATACGTTTTCCTTCTCTCACATAAAACTTTCTAATCCTTTCCTTTGCGACACTATCCCACCATGTCACAATGTCATCCACTCCCTGTTCTTCCACACTAAGCTCCCTCCATAGGACTGAAAACCCCTCCAACCCCTCCTCATCACCTAACACACTTATATTTAATTTCCAATAACTTCTATATATTTCCGCGAGCGTCCCCCACCCAACCTCCACCACCACTGCCCTATGATCTGACATTGTAGCCTCAACAGTACTGAAAGATTTCACGTCCACACCCTGAGAAAGGTACACTCTATCTAGTCTCGCAGCATAACCACTCCTAACAAACGTATATTCAGTCTCCCACACCGCTCCCCCAAAGGCATCACGTAACCTAACATCCCTTAATAAATCCCTAAGAGCCACAGACATATATCCAGCCCCTCTTGGGTCCACATCAGCCATCCTGATTACACTATTCCAGTCCCCACCAACTATCGCCACCTCTGGCAGTGCACTTAAGAAAAACACAAGATCCTCACACACAAAATCATTCTTTACCTTTATGTTATTTTCTGCCGGCGCATACACACTCACAAAAGACACACGCTTACCCATCCACCACCCATCCACACGCAACACCCTCCCTCCCCCTCCTCCCTCGCTTCTCTGCAAAACAAACGGGCTCGTCTCCCTTATTAAAATTCCCACACCACCTTTTAGACGGGGAGATGGCAGGGTAACTACTCGAAATCCTGCCACCTCCAACACCCTACCCTCTTTGAAATTGTGCTCCTGCAGGAACACAACATCCACTCTAGATTTATTCAGAAAATTACGAAACCAATCTCTCTTCATACCGCTACATAACCCATTAACATTTACAGACATACACCTAAGGCCTATTAAAGTTTCCACCCCTGCTTCCTCTCATCACTCTTTACAACTCCAGAGCTTGAATTTACGTTTGACACCTTCAGAGTGCTCTCTTTCCCTCCCCCCTTCTTCCAGTGCCTCCTATCATGGCTACCACCACCTACACCACTACCTGCACACTTCACCTCAGTCTGTTTCCCAGGCCTTTGTGCAGGCGTAAGGACGTCATCAGAATCTGATGTAGCCGCCCTCTTTCTCGTGACAGTCATGTTACACATATCTTGGTCAGATGTTACCTCTCGATGAACCTCCACCTCCACCTGAGAATGGTTTAATGAGTCAATGGACGACTCCAAACCACCATCACGTCCCAAATTATCATGTCTCAGACTTTCTGGAAGCGACGATTCTCCGATGACACCACGCTCAGATGTAACGTCCCTCTCTGGTGGTGACAACGTCTTCAACACCTCCACCAATTCCTCCTCAATCTCAAGAATCTTCTCTTGTACTTGCTGCTCCTCCTTATCCACAGGAGACGACACCTGATCAGGCAGTTGGGGGCGGGACTCCAACTCACCACCAGTCCTTTGTGCCCGTTCCACTATCTCGCTCCACAAAACACCACGCCCTCCATCCGCTGTTTGTTCCTCAACTGCCACCTTTGAAGCAGGGGCTGCGACGTCCACCACAGGTCCAGGCACATGTCTTCGCTTGTCACAGGTCGCCGCTATGTGATCATACTCACCACATAGGCGGCATGTACGTCGTTGTCCTGGGTACATTACCATTACCTGCGTCCTGAAATCTTGTAGGTACACATAGGATGGTATTTGGTGCCTCAAAGTCATTTTGAGGTTGAAAGAACCCTCTGGAAAACCAGCATAGGCTCCTGCCGCCCACGTACCATGTTGAGCATAATGCACCGTCCCATACTTCTCAAAAACTTTCCTTATATCTGCCTCGTCCGCCTCAAAGGGAACGTTGCGTAACTTGATCCACGTATAATACCGTGAAACATCTATCATTCTTACAGTGACAGCTGGTGTGACGTTAAGACTCACGTCCTGATACCTGGTGATTAACGATTCATAAACCGTTGCTGATAGCAGTTTGACGAAAATTCGTTGTCCTCCGTTCAATGCTACACCATACAAGTCACTATCTTGTACTCCATAAGTCTCCCGTATGATCTTTGGCAATAAGACTTGCGCAGAACTGGGCGTTATCGTTCCTTTAAGTAGCTCGATGCCTACAGTATTTATCCTTCGTCTCAGACTAACCGCCATCTTGACGATCACAGTGCACCTAAGTTGTTAGCCGAGGTGTGACAGCACCACTTCACACCACTGCAGCCAGGTAACTGACAAGGGCGCTCGCCTACACACAGCAGAGGGGTGCAGAGCACTACCGCACACTACCGTGGTCAGGCAGCGGGGGGGGAATACGGACGAGTGGGCTGACGATCCATCAGAGGGTCATAGTTATAAATACATTTATCCTAAATTGTGGCATGTGGCAGTGGTTTATCCGTTGATGAAGAATGATGTGAGGTTGGTCCAAAAGAAGGTAATGCGTTTTATTTGGGGATATGGTTATCATTGGCTTAAGCAGACAGTGGTGACAACATCATTGGGGAGGGGAGGATTAGGATTAATTCCACTCTGTAGTAGACTGAAAAGTATGTATGTGAAACATAGTTATATACAGTTGGGTGGGGATCGGGGTGTAAGGGTGAGTGAGGTTATGGATGATGTGCGGCAATGGTTGGAGGGTAGGGAACTGGAGGAGTGTATGTTGAGATTTTTATTGAGGGTTAGTATACCGGGACAAATGTTGGTGCGAGTATTGGGAGGACTGCGAGGGGTAACGAGGTGATGGATGGGGAGAGTGTCTTTCCTTTACATAATTGGACAGGTATCTGGGGTGCGTTTCACAAGTTAGGTTTAAAGTCAAGGGTGCGGGAAACTATGAACAGGTTTTTACATGGGATATTACCCACTAAAGTACGTTTGTATCAGATGAGCGTTGTGCAGTCCACATGTTGTGTTTTGTGCGGGGAAGCGGAGACTGCACATCATGTGGTGTATTTTTGCGAGGGTATCGCAAGGGTACGTCTATGGTTTCGTAGGGTCTTGGATATGGTTGGAGGAGGTACGTTAAGGGTATTGAAAGCATTGAGTTTGGATATAAAGGGAATGGGTGATATTGTGAGAAGGGCGGTCATGCATTTGGAAGTGGATTACATTAATATATCGTGGGTTATGAGGGAGGTGGAGGGGGAGGTGCGAATACAAGCTTTAGCTGGGCATTTTCATAAAACAAAGTGTAGGAATGAGGTCGTGTATGGAAGGAGATGGAATATAAAATTTCCAGTTCAGTATAGAGGTATGAATGTGCGTAGGTTGCGAGAATTAATGGTGTAATGGTTGAATGGGATTGGTCTCAGCCAGAAGAGGGGGGGGATTAGTGTATTCCTGGCATAAAGTTTAAATAGAAAACTCTCTTGATGGGACAAAGCTTTAAATGTAGATGTGTTTTATCAGGGTGGTCATGGGGAAACGAGGGGGCTTATCAAATTGGTTCGGTATTTTTATATTCTTATATATGTTACTGGGCATGTAGGGCACTGTTATAAATCCTGTGGACATATTGTTCAATCATATGTCATGTGATATTATGTTTCAACTTTTGTACATATATGTATATGTACCAAGTGAACATATCAGGAGTAATGTTACCATGACTGATGATATTCTTAACTATAAGTAGGATTTTGTGTTGCTCATAATAATAAGATCAACAATGTGTTATTTTTCTTAATGTCAAATTGTAATGTGCACATAACAGTATGTATATTACATCATTGGTAATATACATACCTGCTTCTTTTTGCTGAGAAGCTGCCGAGTGGCATTACTTCTCCTGCTCTACCCTGCAACAAGACTGACCCAACCTCTGTATCATTTTGCAAAACCCGGGGTGGGTAACTCAGGATTACACATAAAAGATCTTGAGGGTTAATGGCATACAAAAGGTACATGCACAGAGATATTAAAGTTACAAATACGGGTGTGTCCTTGGCACACATGGTCATGGGAAGCAGATGACCCACCCACTGTTCATTCACACAATTTGCATGTAGTTCATAAAGAGGAGACAAAACCTTATTTTTTAACTGTACCTGGCGGCAGTCAGTGCACGTTTTCAAGGTATCACCTAGTGTGAGACCAGTAAAAGACAACGTCCACCGACTCTCGCTGGATACAAACACAGTCTCTAGAAATAAACACTTCACTTCCTTCAAGGAACCTATTTTACCCCAGCTTACATCATGCCAGGCCTGCTGACATTTCGCAAATTCGGAAACCTCTACCTCATGGGGTTTAACATGGCCCCATTTTTCAGCATCCCAAAACTCTTTCACTAAGGTGCACCATGGCTGAGCCATCACTTCAACCAGTCTTTCAGAAGATCCAAATCTTCCACAATCTCTTACAATTTTCCTGCTTACATTATCTTTCTCAGGGACTTTATCCATCATCATTTTGAAGTGACCACACAGTTCCATCATAGCCTTCCCAGGACCCGGCTCCAATGCCAATCCCATCTCTCCAGCTTCCAGAATGTGTAGCACCACCTCATAGTCCCACGTCATCCTGGGCGGACTGGCAGACTGGTGCACTAGTGCCATCGACCTCATCTTAGCCAAGAATTTTCTGAAACCGAGAAAAAACACCGCCGGGGAAACATCACCATCCTCACGTAGCACAGGACTTAATGATTCCAGAGTGCTTCCCCACACGGTAATGAAAGGGAGGGGAATTCCCTCCTTCCAGTCCTTCTGGTACTGGGGAAAACAAACATGCATTGCCCTGAGAGACTGGGAAAACCATGGAGCTTTTCTTTGACTCCTAGGATGATATACATTGGTAAATTTAACCTCAAGTAGGCCTCTCAAAACTACATGACATTTCATAAAATATGACTTCTGGGTGATTTGTGCAAAGCCTAAGAGACAAAAATGTTTCACCAGAAATCTCAAAACCACACACACAAAATTATTCAGAAAGGGTATAGACTCTGGTAACCTGTTAGAAAAGGAATTTATTAATAAACACTGATTATTTAGCTCTCCCGTCTTAACACTGAAATGCCGTTCCTTCAGAATCTGTAAAAATACTGACAAAGACACTTTAATAGTTCTGCCGCGGCCACGTAAGCACAGGTCCTCTTAAAAAGAGTCTTGCTCATTTGATCAACTCTGCAAAATAAACACTTGGTAAATTTGGGAACCACATCCTCCGCGACAACTGATAAATGAATAGCGTTCCGGAGGTCACAACCTTCCCGGGCCTCACTCAGCTGCTGCAGAGTCAGGGGATTTTTTTCCACATCAGCACCAAGACCACTTCTCCAACCGAGTTCCGGTTGAGCTGGTTCATCACTGCTCAGAGTCTCTTGCAGGTCAGACTCAATGAACAGGCTCCCCATGCCCAAACCATCACCACAGTGTGCAGAAGGGTCACAGGGAGGCACAGCTCCTGCCTTGTTCCCCTGTTTAGTCCGAAAGCACATTGAAAAATTTTCAGGTACCGTTGCTCCAATTGGGTCATTACCACCTTGTAAAGCAGGGTCCTGCAAAACCAAACATTCCTCACTTTTGAGGAGTCCCACAACGTTGTTGCCTAGTAGGTCAACTCCTGCAAAAGGTACATCTTCTGCAATACCTACAGGTAGTTACCCAGACTGGTATGCAGACTCTACCCATAACCTGTGCACTGGAGTCCTGACAGGGACTCCAGTTATCCCTTTAAGAAAAATGTCCAATCCAGTGTAGGTGTCATCCGACACTGGCAATACACCCCTGCGAAGCAAGGTGTATGTGCTACAAGTGTCCCTCAAAGACATAACACCCGTGACCCTACCTTCATTTTGGTGTAAGGCCACAGTAGACTTACTTGAATAGACCTTCATCCGAGGGTCAAAGACAGCTGGTCTTCTTTGGATACCTTGGGGCAAGACTGCAATGCAAGCCACATCATGTGTAATCGGTGTATTTACTGGAGAAGCATCTGCCGCAGCCTGGTCCCTAAGCATCTTTCGACAATATGGCTGCAGGTGGCCCTGTTTATTGCAATATGTACAGTGATAAGGTTTAAAGGCCCCCTGCCCATTTGACCTAGGTTGGATCCCTTGGTTCTGGGGAACTGGGCTCGTCCCACCTGTTCCTTGTAGTCCTGGACCTGTGACAGCTGACTTAAAACCTCCTTGAATGGGTACTGGTAAATTAGGGTTATTAAAACTCTTGTGGTTATTAGGCTGATAAATGGGTGGCTTAAACTTCTGAAATTTCTTATTCCTATTGGTGGGTGGAGAAAACTTACCAAATTTTTGGTTAGTTAAAAATCTGTCACCCAGCTCTAAAGCATTATTAAAATCATCAAGATCCTTCTCCTCAAGATATGCCTTAAGGTCAGAAGGAACATTTCCCAAAAGATTCTCTAACAAAATTAAGGTAATTACACCTTCATAATTGCCTACCACCCCCTTTGAGCGACACCACCTATTTAGAAGTGACATCTTCTCCTTACCATATTCCACCAAAGACTGCCCTGACTGAAACTTTAGTCCTCTGAATTTCTGCCTGTACCTTTTCGGCAACATTTGATAAGCCAGTAAAACTACCTCTTTTAGCTTATGATAATCAGAAAAGGCAGATCCTTCTAAAGAACTAATAGCCTGTAACCCTTTATCAACTAATTGGGTTCTTGCAAATGTCGCCCATTCCTTTTCCGGCCAAACTTGGGATTTGGCCGTACTTTCAAATAACAGAAAAAACTGGTCTGGGTCTTTCTCTAGAAATTTGGGCACAAATTTTATGGGTTTATCCAAATGAAAAACATCTACCCTTGTGTCTGTCTCGATGAGAAGCAAGCTGCCTCTCTTTAGCTCTTTCTTGAGCCCTAAGCTCCTCTAAGGCTCTCTGTTCCTGGATCTTTGTGCGCTCAATTATTAACCGTTCCTTTCCTTCTGCAACTAGGGCTTATTTCATTTGTAAAATTACTACTTCCTTATCCAGGTCCCTATCATGGGGATTTGATTCAATGTCACCTTCCAAATGCATGTCATCCTCAGAATTTTCACCATTGTCAGCCATTTTGGGAAATAATAGCACCAAATCTTACTACGCGCCACAGAACTTACTGATATAAAATAATAAAGCACACAGCAAGGTACATATACTGAAGTAGTATATTCACAAGGAGTTGTCATGTGACTCCCTCAAATTAAACAGGATTGCACACAAAAAGAAAACCCTGGCAGAAAAAAAAAATAAGAGCTACTGCACCTGCAAAGGTAAATTATTCCCAGAAATTTAGGTGAGCATAACCCCCTAAAAATCAGCAAGATTGTACCTGCAAGGGTAAATTATGCACAAAATATTAAGTATTAATAACACCCTAAAAATCAACAATATGGTACAGAAAGGTAAATGATTTATAGAGTATTAATTAATAATAACACCCTAAAAACCAGCAATATTGCAAACAAAAGTAAATTATTCACAGGGTATTAATTAACAATAACACCCTAAAAACCAGCAATGTTGCACACAAAAGTAAATTATTCACAGGGTATTAATTAATAATAACACCCTAAAAACCAGCAATATTACAAACAAAGGTAAATTATTTTAGTGTGAGTGTTATAGTGAATGCTTCCTCTAACCAACCCAGTAAAGAATGATTATTGACTTTCCAGGTTGCAAACTTGAATTACCACATAAAATTTGATAATTCTCCCATATACAGGCCCCCATGTTATGCAAAAATGTGGGATAGCTGGGGGCTTGAGCCTGGTCTAAGGGCAAAGGTAAAAGTTATCTACATACTAGCCCAAACCGGCCACCCAGGGCTATCCCAGACAAAACAGAAAGCGCTAAACTGGTATGTGTACTTAAAGGGGTTGGGTAGCAGAGGGTTATTCAAAAATCCCAATTAGGAAAATATATCTATTTAGTCACCATAACATAACATAACAGAAAAACCTTAATCCTCAACGCCCAAATGAGGGTACACAAACAACAGCTGGCTGGAGGTCCAGCCACCATAACCACTATGCCTCATCAGCGCCAGGCCCACTCTACTCCACACCTCATTTCTTATTTCCTCACTCCTCCCACAGCACCCTGATCATGTCAGAGCCTGGGTGAACATACAGGTAAGCCATATGAGAGCTTGAGTTGGATAAACAAAATGAGAGCACAATTACAAACTTATCTTAAATACACAGCATCTCTGACGCCAGCCTCTATACACCATCTAACGTCACGTGACTCCCTCAAACCACGCTTACTCCGCGTACCCAAACATCCTTGGAAAATAAATCATTAACAGAATTTCTTTATAATTACAGTTAGAGTACTTTACAGTACCCCCAAATGCACATTATCAATTATAAAATTATTCTTTACAACTATAATATTCATACTATTATGGCACACTTCTCCACTATATGTACATTACGATGTCATGCAGAACCCTGCATAACAACACAAGTACACAACCACTACTTATATACGCACAGATGTGTACACATTCTCATAAGTCTATAATTTCTTACACAGCTGTTATAGTGAAATTATATTGCAAAGACAATGTAAAGGAAATAGTGAAAATCTTAAGAATAATTTTTTATGGAATCCTGGTTAAACCAAATGTAGAATATTGTTAATAATGTGATGATTTAAATAAGTGACAAGTGAGAGACACTTGTATTGGATGAGAGACACTTGTATTGTTGAATTGGATGAGAGACACCTGTATTGTTGCATTGGATAAGAGACACTTGTATTGGATGAGAAACATTTGTATTGGATGAGAGACACCTGTATTGTTGTATTGGATAAGTGACACTTGTATTGGATGAGAGACACTTATATTGGATGAAAAGTAAAGAGTTATAAGAAAAAATATTTAACACTTAGTCTTTCTCGCAGTTTCCTTTTCACTTCTTCATTTCTACGATCTTTCTATATTAAGAAAAAATATTAACACACACACACACACACACACACTCACACACACGCACACGTGCACACACACACACGCACACACACACACATACACACACACACCACACACACGTAGTGTAGTGGGTCACAAGCGCCAGGCTCCGAGAATCTTAGTGCTTTTAGGGCGTGTTTTAGCAGCTAGAAGCAACCAGTGTTAGTGACAACGTCAGTGATAACCAAAGTATTAGCAAAAATAAATAAAGTAAAGGCGAGAGAAAGCCTGAAATTATACAACAAAATTTCAAAGTGCCAGTTCGTTGAGGCCTAGTTGGCACCTGTTGCCACATTGTTACACATATACAAAGTACAAAGCTAGTGACTAAAGAGAAAAGATCAAATAGAATTAAGAGAGGGTGGCTAACGACAAACTGTGATGTAGCACACAGCGTGAACAAGCTAGCCAGAAAGGGGATATCTATATATCTATATATATATATATATATATATATATATATATATATATATATATATATATATATATTATATATATATATATATATATATATATGTCGTGCCGAATATGTAAAACTGGTCAATTAGCAAGAACTCCTTTAAAATTAAGTCCTTTCTAAAATTTTATCTTATACGTTTGAAGATATATTTTTTTCATTAATGATAATGTAAAAAAATTTAATTTGGCTACAAAAGAATCTTAGAAAACTTACCTAACCTTATTATAACCCAACTAAATATATTTTAGATTTGTTTACAATAATTTAATACTAAACAAACACAGTGAAATATATTTTTTCATTAGGTTAAGAATGATTTTGGCGAAATTATTGCATACACAAATTTTCACTTGTCCTATATGGCAAGATGAGCGTTGCTATTTAAGCCAAGATCGCAAGTTCTGCCTATTCGGCACGACATCTATATATATATATATATATATATATATATATATCTATATATATATATATATATATATATATATATATATATATATATATATATATATATATATATATATATACATATACATAAATATATATAAGCAGAGGTGGTGGCAGCAGTAGGCCTGAGGGAGTAGCGCCGCCATAACAGGTTGGGTGTCATCACAAATAAGAAGTGTACTTACCAAAAGTGAAGTGTAAATTATAAAAGTAGAAGTATACAAGTGATAAGTGTGGTAAATGAGGACTCAACAGGGCAACGAGAAAAGAATAGTTGAAGAAGTCAGAGGCGGAAGGGCGAGGTGCACGAGTCATCGTACAGCGAGCATCGTACAGCGAGCATCGTACATCAGGCATCTGGATGGACGTCCCCTCTGAGGAGTAACTTACAAATCACCTGTTTGTGGTTGGCGGGAAGTTTTGAGTAGTAGAGCCGGCCCTACGATCACTGGTAGCTGGCTATCTAAACCCTGCTCCAGAGGGATTATCATACACACAACACCTAGCAGTAGTAGGAAGATAAAATTTGTAGGAGCAAGGAATAGGCAGGAGGATTAAGTCGTGGCTAATGGGACTACAGCCCTGACAACAGTTTCGAGAGATAATGTTTTAGGACACAAAGACAGTACAATCTGAGAAGCAAGTATTGGGTACACATGTAGTAAAAGGTAGTACATAACTGGGTGAAAGAATGACTTGTTAACACACGCTAGTATTATAATTATTAGAATTACTCTCAGTGTTAATGGTATCGTATTAGTATTACGGATACACAGAGGTGAATTGTATGTCTGGGACATAAACAACTGACGTGCTCACACACACACGCGCGCACACACATACACTCGGGGCCAGGAGCTGAGTCTCGACCCCTGAAACCACAACTAGGTGAGTACACACAGCTGATCCTTGGAATTTGACCGCGTCCCCTCACCCCCCCACACACCTTTCCCTCCCCCACAGACCTTTCCCCTCCCCGCTGTTGCCTTCACTCCCTCCTCCCTCCTATCTTTTCCTTCCCTCGCGTTTCTCTCTCTCATAACCTTTTTCCCTCCCCTTCCCCTACTCTCTCTCTCTCTCTCTCTCTCCCTCTCTCTCTCCCTCTCTCTCTCCCTCTCTCTCTCCCTCTCTCTCTCCCTTTTTCTCTCCCTCTCTCCCTCTCTCTCCCTCACTCCCATAACCCTATCTCTCACCCTCCTCTCTCTCTATAGGCTTCTCTCTCCATCTCTCCATTTCTCTCTCTCATAGCCTTTTCCCTCGCCCTCCTTTCTCCCTCTCTCTCTCTCCCTCTCTTTCTCCCTCTCTCTACCCTTTCTCTCCCCCCTCACATTTCTCTCTCTCCCTCTTGGTCTTGGTCTTATCCCTCACCCCCATACTCTCTCCTCTCTCTCCCTCTTTCTACCCTTTCTCTCTCCTCTCTCTCCCTCTTTCTACCCTTTCTCTCTCCCCCTCGCACCCTCTCCCTCCTCTAGCCTTCTGTGGTAAAAAAAAAAAAAAAAAATGGGTGGCCTTAGAGGACGGAAAACCAGAGATCTGGTAGACGAACCAGGGAGGAAAGACTGGGAGTTAGAGCTCCAAAAAAGGGAGGAAGAGTGGGGAAGGAAGATAGTAGAGCTAGGTTAGAAAATGGAGGAGCGGATAGCTGAAGAGTGCAGGAAGTGGGAAGTACAGGTCTTAGCAGCAGAAGCTAGGATACAGTGCTTAGAAGAGAAACTGCAAAGCCTGAAACAGATTAGAGAGACAAATGACAATTCAGATGTGACATCAGGAAATTCAAAGTCAGGCGCAGACAAGGGGACGGTAAGCAACAACGGAGACATGCCGTACACGAAGGCCCTATCAGACCCACGTGGGGCCAGGGAAAAGACGACGAGCACACTAAGATCAAACGACAGGTCCGAAGACAATGAAGGTATGCTATATGCAGAGATTCTAACAGCCAACTGCAGTAGCAAGGGACAGCTGGTCAGGAAAGACAGTTCACTGAGAATAGAAGTTTCAGATATGACAGGGACTGAAGGCAAGAACATGTCAATGGAAGGAAATAAAATGCCTCAGAGGAAGCAGATGGAGACTCAGTGGGAGGAGGAAAGGGCGAGGTCAGTTTTTGTGTACGGGCTCCAAGAAACCAAGGGGGACAACTTTGAAGAAATAAAACAGGAGGAGAAAAAAATGATTGAAGGCATCATGAAAACAATGGGGGAGGGCGATATGACCCAGGTGACAAATTTTCAGAGAATTGGGTGGTTTGTGAGTGGAAGGATACGGCCTGTCAGAGTAACTTTCAAGGAAGAATCAGTTCGAACCAGGATTCTGCAAGAGAAAGCAAGACTGAGGGACAAAGAGGGGTACCAGAGAGTATACCTCGACCGCGACAGAACACAAGAAGAAAGGACTACACTGAAAGAGAGGGTACAGAGACGCAAGGAGGAACGAGAAGCAATGACGAAAATGAGCAGGACCCAGACACAGGAGGAAGGGCAAACACACCCCACAGAATCTCCCACCAAAAGACTCCAACCGCGACATTCCCAACGCAACTGAGCAACCTATACTACAACCCACTCACTGTTCCCTCTGCCACCAACCCCCATATCACAAACCTCACCCCAACAGCTGTCCCTTATGGGCATTCTGACCCCACCCCCATCAACACAAACCCCACCTACACCACAGCCCCATATAGGCCCCCACCAAGGCTCTCGCTCCCCCAACCCCAATATTCTTGCATGACCACAATGATAGAAAAGAAACTGAAGGTTTGGTACACAAACGCGGATGGAATAACGAATAAACAAGAGGAGTGGAACGAAAGAATCAGTGAAAAATCCCCAGACATCATAGCAGTCACAGAAACAAAACTCACTGAGACAATAACAGACACAGTCTTCCTAACAGGATATCAGATCCTGAGGAAAGATAGAAGGAGTAGAGGGGGAGGAGGGGTTGCACTGCTCATAAAACACCGATGGGGATTTGAGGAAATGGAAGGCATGGACATGATTGGAGAAAGAGACTACATTGTAGGTACAATTCAGTCCGGAGAACATAAAGTAGTCATTGGAGTGATGTATAACCCACCACAGAACTGCAGGAGGCCAAGAGAGGAGTACGAAGAAAACAACAGGGTGATGGTGGACACACTGGCTGAGGTGGCAAGAAGAGCTCACTCGAGCAGAGCAAAGTTACTGGTAATGGGCGATTTCAACCACAGGGAGATCGACTGGGAAAACCTGGAGCCACATGGGGGTCCCGAAACATGGAGAGCCAAGATGATGGATGTGGTACTTGAAAACCTCATGCATCAACATGTCAGGGACACAACCAGAGAGAGAGGGGAGGATGAACCAGCAAGACTGGATCTTGTGTTCACCCTGAGCAGTTCAGACATTGAGGACATCACTTACGAGAGGCCCCTTGGAGCTAGCGATCGCGTGGTTCTGAGTTTTAACTATATAGTAGAGTTACAAGTGGAGAAGGTAACAGGAACTGAAGGGGACAGGCCAAACTATAAAAGGGGGGACTACACAGGTATGAGAAACTTCCTGCAGGAGGTTCAGTGGGACAGAGAAATGGTAGGAAAATCAGTAAACGAGATGATGGAATATGTGGCAACAAAGTGCAAGGAGGCAGAGGAAAGTTTTGTTCCCAAGGGAAACAGAAATAATAGGAAGACCAAAACGAGTCCTTGGTTTACCCGAAGGTGTAGGGAGGCAAAAACTAAGTGCAACAGAGAATGGAAAAGGTACAGGAGGCATAGGACCCAGGAAAACAAGGAGATTAGTAGAAGAGCCAGAAACGAGTATGCACAGATAAGGAGGGAGGCCCAGCGACAGTATGAAAACGACATAGCATCGAAAGTAAAATCTGACCCGAAACTGATGTATAGCCACATTAGGAGGAAGACAACAGTCAAGGACCAGGTGATAAGGCTGAGGAAAGAAGGTGGAGAACT
>NW_027199270.1:0-7500 GCF_038502225.1 Cherax quadricarinatus | reverse complement strand
ACATGTTAGTGTTCTGGTGTAACAACATGTTAGTGTTCTGGTGTAACAACATGTTAGTGTTCTGGTGTAACAACATGTTAGTGTTCTGGTGTAACAACATGTTAGTGTTCTGGTGTAACAACATGTTAGTGTTCTGGTGTAACAACATGTTAGTGTTCTGGTGTAACAACATGTTAGTGTTCTGGTGTAACAACATGTTAGTGTTCTGGTGTAACAACATGTTAGTGTTCTGGTGTAACAACATGTTAGTGTTCTGGTGTAACAACATGTTAGTGTTCTGGTGTAACAACATGTTAGTGTTCTGGTGTAACAACATGTTAGTGTTCTGGTGTAACAACATGTTAGTGTTGTGGTGTAACAACATGTTAGTGTTCTGGTGGTGTAACAACATGTTAGTGTTCTGGTGTAACAACATGTTAGTGTTGTGGTGTAACAACATGTTAGTGTTGTGGTGTAACAACATGTTAGTGTTGTGGTGTAACAACATGTTAGTGTTGTGGTGTAACAACATGTTAGTGTTGTGGTGTAACAACATGTTAGTGTTCTGGTGGTGTAACAACATGTTAGTGTTCTGGTGGTGTAACAACATGTTAGTGTTCTGGTGGTGTAACAACATGTTAGTGTTCTGGTGGTGTAACAACATGTTAGTGTTCTGGTGGTGTAACAACATGTTAGTGTTCTGGTGTAACAACATGTTAGTGTTCTGGTGTAACAACATGTTAGTGTTCTGGTGTAACAACATGTTAGTGTTCTGGTGTAACAACATGTTAGTGTTCTGGTGTAACAACATGTTAGTGTTCTGGTGTAACAACATGTTAGTGTTCTGGTGTAACAACATGTTAGTGTTCTGGTGTAACAACATGTTAGTGTTCTGGTGTAACAACATGTTAGTGTTCTGGTGTAACAACATGTTAGTGTTCTGGTGTAACAACATGTTAGTGTTCTGGTGTAACAACATGTTAGTGTTCTGGTGTAACAACATGTTAGTGTTCTGGTGTAACAACATGTTAGTGTTCTGGTGTAACAACATGTTAGTGTTCTGGTGTAACAACATGTTAGTGTTCTGGTGTAACAACATGTTAGTGTTCTGGTGTAACAACATGTTAGTGTTCTGGTGTAACAACATGTTAGTGTTCTGGTGTAACAACATGTTAGTGTTCTGGTGTAACAACATGTTAGTGTTCTGGTGTAACAACATGTTAGTGTTCTGGTGTAACAACATGTGTAACAACAAACAACATGTTAGTGTTCTGGTGTAACAACATGTTAGTGTTCTGGTTTAACAACATGTTAGTGTTCTGGTGTAACAACATGTTAGTGTTCTGGTGTAACAACATGTTAGTGTTCTGGTGTAACAACATGTTAGTGTTCTGGTGGTGTAACAACATGTTAGTGTTCTGGTGTAACAACATGTTAGTATTCTGGTGTAACAGCATGTTAGTGTTCTGGTGGTGTAACAACATGTTAGTGTTCTGGTGTAACAACATGTTAGTGTTCTGGTGGTGTAACAACATGTTAGTGTTCTGGTGTAACAACATGTTAGTGTTCTGGTGTAACAACATGTTAGTGTTCTGGTGTAACAACATGTTAGTGTTCTGGTGTAACAACATGTTAGTGTTCTGGTGTAACAACATGTTAGTGTTCTGGTGTAACAACATGTTAGTGTTCAGGTGTAACAACATGTTAGTGTTCAGGTGTAACAACATGTTAGTGTTGTGGTGTAACAACATGTTAGTGTTCTGGTGTAACAACATGTTAGTGTTCTGGTGTAACAACATGTTAGTGTTCTGGTGTAACAACATGTTAGTGTTCTGGTGTAACAACATGTTAGTGTTCTGGTGTAACAACATGTTAGTGTTCTGGTGTAACAACATGTTAGTGTTCTGGTGTAACAACATGTTAGTGTTCTGGTGTAACAACATGTTAGTGTTCTGGTGTAACAACATGTTAGTGTTCTGGTGTAACAACATGTTAGTGTTCTGGTGTAACAACATGTTAGTGTTCTGGTGTAACAACATGTTAGTGTTCTGGTGTAACAACATGTTAGTGTTCTGGTGTAACAACATGTTAGTGTTCTGGTGTAACAACATGTTAGTGTTCTGGTGTAACAACATGTTAGTGTTCTGGTGTAACAACATGTTAGTGTTCTGGTGTAACAACATGTTAGTGTTCTGGTGTAACAACATGTTAGTGTTCTGATGTAACAACATGTTAGTGTTCTGGTGTAACAACATGTTAGTGTTCTGGTGTAACAACATGTTAGTGTTCTGGTGTAACAACATGTTAGTGTTCTGGTGTAACAACATGTTAGTGTTCTGGTGTAACAACATGTTAGTGTTCTGGTGTAACAACATGTTAGTGTTCTGGTGTAACAACATGTTAATGTTCTGGTGTAACAACATGTTATGTTAGGTGTAACAATGTTAGTGTTCTGGTGTAACAACATGTTAGTGTTCTGGTGTAACAACATGTTAGTGTTCTGGTGTAACAACATGTTAGTGTTCTGTAACAACATGTGTAACAACATGTTAGTGTTCTGGTGTAACAACATGTTAGTGTTCTGGTGTAACAACATGTTAGTAAACAACATGTTAGTGTTCTGGTGTGACAACATGTTAGTGTTCTGGTGTAACAACATGTTAGTGTTCTGGTGTAACAACATGTTAGTGTTCTGGTGTAACAACATGTTAGTGGTGTAACAACATGTTAGTGTTCTGGTGTAACAACATGTTAGTGTTCTGGTGTAACAACATGTTAGTGTTCTGGTGTAACAACATGTTAGTGTTCAACAACATGTCAGTGTTCTGGTGTAACAACATGTTAGTGTTCTGGAGTAACAACATGTGAGTGTTCTGGTGTAACAACATGTTAGTGTTCTGGTGTAACAACATGTTAGTGTTCTGGTGTGACAACATGTTAGTGTTCTGGTGTAACAACATGTTAGTGTTCTGGTGTAACAACATGTTAGTGTTCTGGTGTAACAACATGTTAGTGTTCTGGTGTAACAACATGTTAGTGTTCTGGTGTAACAACATGTTAGTGTTCTGGTGTAACAACATGTTAGTGTTCTGGTGTAACAACATGTTAGTGTTCTGGTGTAACAACATATTAGTGTTCTGGTGTAACAACATGTTAGTATTCTGGTGTAACAGCATGTTAGTGTTCTGGTGGTGTAACAACATGTTAGTGTTCTGGTGTAACAACATGTTAGTATTCTGGTGTAACAACATGTTAGTGTTCTGTTGTAACAACATGTTAGTATTCTGGTGTAACAACATGTTAGTGTTCTGGTGTAACAACATGTTAGTGTTCTGGTGTAACAACATGTTAGTGTTCTGGTGTAACAACATGTTAGTGTTCTGGTGTAACAACATGTTAGTGTTCTGGTGTAACAGCATGTTAGTGTTCTGGTGTAACAACATGTTAGTGTTCTGGTGTAACAACATGTTAGTGTTCTGGTGTAACAGCATGTTAGTGTTCTGGTGTAACAGCATGTTAGTGTTCTGGTGTAACAGCATGTTAGTGTTCTGGTGTAACAACATGTTAGTGTTCTGGTGTAACAACATGTTAGTGTTCTGGTGTAACAACATGTTAGTGATCTGGTGTAACAACATGTTAGTGTTCTGGTGTAACAACATGTTAGTGTTCTGGTGTAACAACATGTTAGTGTTCTGGTGTAACAGCATGTTAGTGTTCTGGTGTAACAGCATGTTAGTGTTCTGGTGTAACAGCATGTTAGTGTTCTGGTGTAACAACATGTTAGTGTTCTGGTGTAACAACATGTTAGTGTTCTGGTGTAACAACATGTTAGTGTTCTGGTGTAACAGCATGTTAGTGTTCTGGTGTAACAACATGTTAGTGTTGTGGTGTAACAACATGTTAGTGTTGTGGTGTAACAACATGTTAGTGTTCTGGTGGTGTAACAACATGTTAGTGTTCTGGTGGTGTAACAACATGTTAGTGTTCTGGTGGTGTAACAACATGTTAGTGTTCTGGTGGTGTAACAACATGTTAGTGTTCTGGTGGTGTAACAACATGTTAGTGTTCTGGTGGTGTAACAACATGTTAGTGTTCTGGTGGTGTAACAACATGTTAGTGTTCTGGTGGTGTAACAACATGTTAGTGTTCTGGTGGTGTAACAACATGTTAGTGTTCTGGTGGTGTAACAACATGTTAGTGTTCTGGTGGTGTAACAACATGTTAGTGTTCTGGTGGTGTAACAACATGTTAGTGTTCTGGTGGTGTAACAACATGTTAGTGTTCTGGTGGTGTAACAACATGTTAGTGTTCTGGTGGTGTAACAACATATTAGTGTTCTGGTGGTGTAACAACATGTTAGTGTTCTGGTGGTGTAACAATATATTAGTGTTCTGGTGGTGTAACAACATGTTAGTGTTCTGGTGTAACAACATGTTAGTATTCTGGTGTAACAACATGTTAGTGTTCTGGTGTAACAACATGTTAGTGTTCTGGTGTAACAGCATGTTAGTGTTCTGGTGTAACAGCATGTTAGTGTTCTGGTGTAACAACATGTTAGTGTTCTGGTGTAAAAACATGTTAGTGTTCTGGTGTAACAACATGTTAGTGTTCTGGTGTAACAACATGTTAGTGTTCTGGTGTAACAACATGTTAGTGTTCTGGTGTAACAGCATGTTAGTGTTCTGGTGTAACAGCATGTTAGTGTTCTGGTGTAACAGCATGTTAGTGTTCTGGTGTAACAACATGTTAGTGTTCTGGTGTAACAACATGTTAGTGTTCTGGTGTAACAACGTGTTAGTGTTCTGGTGTAACAACATGTTAATGTTCTGGTGTAACAACATGTTAGTGTTCTGGTGTAACAACATGTTAGTGTTCTGGTGTAACAACATGTTAGTGTTCTGGTGTAACATGTTAGTGTTCTGGTGTAACAACATGTTAGTGTTCTGGTGTAACAACATGTTAGTGTTCTGGTGTAACAACATGTTAGTGTTCTGGTGTAACAGCATGTTAGTGTTCTGGTGTAACAGCATGTTAGTGTTCTGGTGTAACAGCATGTTAGTATTCTGGTGTAACAGCATGTTAGTGTTCAGGTGTAACAACATGTTAGTGTTCTGGTGTAACAACATGTTAGTGTTCTGGTGTAACAACATGTTAGTGTTCAGGTGTAACAACATGTTAGTGTTCAGGTGTAACAACATGTTAGTGTTCAGGTGTAACAACATGTTAGTGTTCAGGTGTAACAACATGTTAGTGTTCAGGTGTAACAACATGTTAGTGTTCTGGTGTAACAACATGTTAGTGTTCAGGTGTAACAACATGTTAGTGTTCTGGTGTAACAACATGTTAGTGTTCAGGTGTAACAACATGTTAGTGTTCTGGTGTAACAACATGTTAGTGTTCTGGTGTAACAACATGTTAGTGTTCTGGTGTAACAACATGTTAGTGTTCTGGTGTAACAACATGTTAGTGTTCTGGTGTAACAACATGTTAGTGTTCTGGTGTAACAACGTGTTAGTGTTCTGGTGTAACAACATGTTAGTGTTCTGGTGTAACAACATGTTAGTGTTCTGGTGTAACAACATGTTAGTGTTCTGGTGTAACAACATGTTAGTGTTCTGGTGTAACAACATGTTAGTGTTCTGGTGTAACAACATGTTAGTGTTCTGGTGTAACAACATGTTAGTGTTCTGGTGTAACAACATGTTAGTGTTCTGGTGTAACAACATGTTAGTGTTCTGGTGTAACAACATGTTAGTGTTCTGGTGTAACAACATGTTAGTGTTCTGGTGTAACATGTTAGTGTTCAGGTGTAACAACATGTTAGTGTTCTGGTGTAACAACATGTTAGTGTTCTGGTGTAACAACATGTTAGTGTTCTGGTGTAACAACATGGTAGTGTTCAGGTGTAACAACATGTTAGTGTTCTGGTGTAACAACATGTTAGTGTTCAGGTGTAACAACATGTTAGTGTTCTGGTGTAACAACATGTTAGTGTTCTGGTGTAACAACATGTTAGTGTTCTGGTGTAACAACATGTTAGTGTTCTGGTGTAACAACATGTTAGTGTTCTGGTGTAACAACATGTTAGTGTTCTGGTGTAACAACATGTTAGTGTTCTGGTGTAACAACATGTTAGTGTTCTGGTGTAACAACATGTTAGTGTTCTGGTGTAACAACATGTTAGTGTTCTGGTGTAACAACATGTTAGTGTTCTGGTGTAACAACATGTTAGTGTTCTGGTGTAACAACATGTTAGTGTTCTGGTGTAACAACATGTTAGTGTTCTGGTGTAACAACATGTTAGTGTTCTGGTGTAACAACATGTTAGTGTTCTGGTGTAACAACATGTTAGTGTTCTGGTGTAACAACATGTTAGTGTTCTGGTGTAACAACATGTTAGTGTTCTGGTGTAACAGCATGTTAGTGTTCTGGTGTAACAACATGTTAGTGTTCTGGTGTAACAACATGTTAGTGTTCTGGTGTAACAACATGTTAGTGTTCTGGTGTAACAACATGTTAGTGTTCTGGTGTAACAACATGTTAGTGTTCTGGTGTAACAACATGTTAGTGTTCTGGTGTAACAACATGTTAGTGTTCTGGTGTAACAACATGTTAGTGTTCTGGTGTAACAACATGTTAGTGTTCTGGTGTAACAACATGTTAGTGTTCTGGTGTAACAACATGTTAGTGTTCTGGTGTAACAACATGTTAGTGTTCTGGTGTAACAACATGTTAGTGTTCTGGTGTAACAACATGTTAGTGTTCTGGTGTAACAACATGTTAGTGTTCTGGTGTAACAACATGTTAGTGTTCTGGTGTAACAACATGTTAGTGTTCTGGTGTAACAACATGTTAGTGTTCTGGTGTAACAACATGTTAGTGTTCTGGTGTAACAACATGTTAGTGTTCTGGTGTAACAACATGTTAGTGTTCTGGTGTAACAACATGTTAGTGTTCTGGTGTAACAACATGTTAGTGTTCTGGTGTAACAACATGTTAGTGTTCTGGTGTAACAACATGTTAGTGTTCTGGTGTAACAACATGTTAGTGTTCTGGTGTAACAACATGTTAGTGTTCTGGTGTAACAACATGTTAGTGTTCTGGTGTAACAACATGTTAGTGTTCTGGTGTAACAACATGTTAGTGTTCTGGTGTAACAACATGTTAGTGTTCTGGTGTAACAACATGTTAGTGTTCTGGTGTAACAACATGTTAGTGTTCTGGTGTAACAACATGTTAGTGTTCTGGTGTAACAACATGTTAGTGTTCTGGTGTAACAAAATGTTAGTGTTCTGGTGTAACAACATGTTAGTGTTCTGGTGTAACAACATGTTAGTGTTCTGGTGTAACAACATGTTAGTGTTCTGGTGCAACAACATGTTAGTGTTCTGGTGTAACAACATGTTAGTGTTCTGGTGCAACAACATGTTAGTGTTCTGGTGTAACAACATGTTAGTGTTCTGGTGTAACAACATGTTAGTGTTCTGGTGTGTAACAACATGTTAGTGTTCTGGTGTAACA
>NW_027199269.1:0-33925 GCF_038502225.1 Cherax quadricarinatus | reverse complement strand
CCACACCCATGGTTTTCCTTCCAATATAAGATCCACCTCCTCAACCAGCCCTTACTTAACCTCTTCCCTCCATTAGAGCAAGAACCCAGTAACGAGAGCAAATTAAAAAGGGAACAAAGTGAGGTATGCGAAAGCAAATGAGATAAACAAGAGTGATGAATGGAAAGAGGAATAGATGGGGTATCCCTACATGTAGCAATATGAGACCAAGTTCAAAGGTGATAACAGATGTGACTTTCCCACGAGAATATAAAATAATGAGGAAGAAGAGAGGAAACAGAGGAGGTAGAGGAGTGATATTGCTAATCAGGAACCAGTGACTTGTGAGGAAATGAACGGAATAAATGGAAAGGGAATCGAATGACTTCATAATAGGAACACTCAGAACTGGAGGACCAAAAGTAGCGATAGCAGTCATGTACAACCCACCACTAAACAGCAGGAGACCAAGACGGGAATATAATAATAGGGTGATGTTGGACACATTAACAGAGGTGGCTAGAGAAACCTATATGGGCAATGCAAAACTACTGATTATAGAAGATTTCAACCATGAGGAAATAGATTGGGAAAGTCTAAAGCCACATGGGTACCGGATATAAGAAGTGTTAAGTTGTTGGAAGATGTCATGCAATACTTCATGAGTCAGCAAGTCAGGGACACAGCTAGAGAGAGAAAGGAGGCAAACCAGTGAGGCTGGACCTTGTCTTCATAGAAGGTGACTCGGATGTAAAGGATATTGAAAACGAGAAACCCCTAGGTGTTAGTGTTTCTATAACTTTGAGATTCCATTACGTTTTGGAAGTGAGCGTGGAGAGAAAGAAGCATAGTGTGAAGAAAACAACAAACCAGACTTTAAAAAAACAAAATATGCATGCATGAGACGAATATTAAATGAAGCGTCAAATGAAGGAGAGCTGACTGGGGAAAAAAGTGATGAAAAGGAGTTTGTAGATGAAAAGTACCAAGAGGCAGAAAAGAAATTCATGCTCAGAGGCAGAGACAAGCATAAAGTGAGCTCATGGTTTACCCAGAAATACGACTTTTGCATCATAACTGAACCCTCCCTGGCCGGGAAACTTCATCGTTATCCTACAATTATTACCCACTTGCCCGTCCCGTGCAGGTCCGTCTCAAATACAACCTCCCCAACATTCTCCACCTGGCTCTTCACCCTATATTTACTCATGGCTGTTTGTGACTTGATAAAGCCCACTGTGGGCGATACACAGTCAACGAATTGCATTATACTGCATTTGTGTCTGTTTTCTCATCCAGCATGTCGGTATTTTATATCATCTCCAGAGCTAAAGGTGCAAGAGAGTAGAAAGAGAAAAATTCCAGAGAACAAGGAAACAAAAGTGCCAGAAATGGACTGGGTAGAGAAGAAGCTAGATACCAATTTATGAATGCCATAGTATCAAAAAGCAAATTTGAGCCAAAGTTGCTATAAAGTGACATCGAGGTAAACATAATTACGAGTATTTTGCTTGAGACACAGCCAGATAGAAGTTTTAGTAAATATGAGAGTAGCAAATTAACGGTGACTTTCAGGAACCTTATCAAGGAGGCATTGACGACCCTATATGCTGGAGAATCCAACGCCAATAAGGTGCATTTTCATCTTTAGACACTGGAAAGAGTGCATTTGCACTCTTCCCAGCAACTAAAGAAGCTGGGAAGTACAAAGGTTTGATAAGAGGCTAAAACCAGAGCTAAGGGGTATGGGTTTTGAGGAGAGGCTAGAAGAGCTAAACCTGTCGACACTAGAAGACAGGATCAGTGGTGACATAATTGCAATTTACAAAATACTGAGAGGAATTGATAGGGTGGACAGGGAATTCCGGTTGGTGAGGCTGCTCTCAGGTACATTAGAAATTAGCTAGAAACTAAGAACAAATACGAGTCACAGGGTTGTCACGGAACTACTTTAGCCTTAGTGATGAGGAAGTAGAACGACCTAAACAGAGAAGTGGTTTACCTGGAGTCTACCTGGAGGGAGTTCCAAGAATTAACGCCGCCAGAGTCTAGTTGATGACTAGGCCTCTTGTTAGATTAGGTTCTGTTACTACTGACTACATGCAGTCCAACTTAAAGCCACAACAACTCTAGTTAGGAACTGTCTTTAGAAATGTATCTAGCTTCCTCTTGAAGGCAGGTAAGGGTCTATTGGTAATCCCTCTTATGTATCATGCGAGGTTGTTGAATAGTTTTGGGACCCTGAGGCTTTGTTTTCTCTCAGTGTATTCATGACACCCACTGTTTTCATTGCGGATATGTTGCCCAGTCTGTCGAGCCTTTTGGTTTCGTAGGGTGTGATGTCTGTGTGTAGATTTGGGGTCAGTCTTAAGGCTTTCCAGGTGTAACCTATGTTTCAAGGAGTACAGGTCAATGGACTTCAGATGTTCTTAGTAATTAAGGTGCTTGACTGTACTTGTGTGTAGTGAAGGTTTTCTGTACTTTCTCCAGATCTGCAGTCTCGCCTGCCTTAAAAGGGGGAAGTTAGTGTACAGCAGTACACCAGCCTAAAGAGAACAAGCGACTTACAGAGGTTCAGCAATGTGCCATCGCTTGTTTTGAAGGTTCTCATTTCACGGCTGTGATAGTGACATTGTTGTGATTCTAGAAGGTGAGATTTTCTGACATCACCCATAAATACTTCATATTAGTTTTTCGCTTTGTTTTGTGGCTAGAATTTGTTTTATATTCTGTTTAAGTTTTCAGTTCTTCAAGTATTCCATAACGGAGTAACAGATTTGTCCTCATTGAACATCTACAGCCCACTGGGAGACTTAGTTTATATCCGCTTTGAGATTTACAATTCCCTCAATGGTTGACACACTTTCAAATTCTAGTATCCTCTGCAAAGGAAGATGTAGTGTTGTGATTGACGTCTCTGTCAGATAAGAGGAGAAAGATGGGGGTGAGTACTTTATCTTGTGGAACAGAGCTTTTCACGGTGGCAGATTCTATCCACTTTTCCAGTTCCACGCATTTTGAACGAAATTACACCATGATGGCACTTGTTGAAGGCTTTTACAAAGTCTGTGTCTGTTCTCCAGTGCATCCAAGACCGTCATAGTGCTTTAGTAGTTGCGAGGGGCAGGAGTAACCTGCTCTAAACCCATGCTGCCCTGGGTTGTGCAGCTGTTGGCAATCCAGTTGGTTGGCGATCTTGCCTCTTAGAACTCTTTCAAAGATTTTTTATAATGTGGGACGTTAGTGTTATCGGCCTATATATAATTTTTTGATATAGCTTTGCTGAAGTCCTTTGTGGAATGGAGCAATGCCCATAGTTTATTAGCGACTGTGGGATGATCCGCGTCTAGGCTCCCTCTCTAGTGAGTACTTAAGGCATGTAATTGGAAGTTTGCAGTTTCTGATGACCAGGCGTCTGAGCCTGGGGCAGAGTACCTGGGCATGTTGTCAATTGTTATTTCAAAGTCCGGTGGTGTTAAGAGTATGTCAGAAATTTTTGGAGATATTGGCAAGATTTTGAGTCTGGTTCATAAGGAATTCGTACAGACTGTCGATCTTAGTCCAATGAACGGCTCACTAAACAGACTCATATTGAGACTTAAATATTTCACTTATTTGCTGTCATCTGTGTTCCCTTTTGCTTGAGCAAGAACCAGATACTGGATGTGGTTTTTGCAGTGGATTTGCCATGCGAGAAAAATATTTTGAATTTCTTTCAGTTTCAGGAATGTCTTCAGCATACCTCAAGTGCCATAGAGTTGATCCTCTTTAGATACTGTTTTGGATCTATGATATTTAAGATAAGTTCCCGACATGTTTCGTTAAAGATATGATTTATTTGATCCCAGTTGATGTTCTTGTTGAATTTGGTGAAGGCATTATCAATGTTTGCATTGCTGGTCAGGATTCCTGTGCATTCAAGTCGAAACTTTGATGAGGTAGTGAACTGAATTTACTTTGTTGCATTTCGTATCAGGTCATCATTATTTGTAAAAGTAAGGTCAAGGGAGGATCCATCCATAGCTTTAAGAATAGGTATGACAGGGCTCAGGCAGCCAGGAGAGTCAAGTCAGTAGCTGCGAGCAGAGATACAGGGCCAGGAGCAGACTCGACCCCTGCGAATACACACAGACATGCACGCACAGGCACATGTTATCATTCATGATCACAACGTACGGAATACCGAGAAATAGTGGGTGGACAGGGCGAGTCTTAGTCTGGTCTCGGGCAGACGAGGACACATTTGAAAGTTTAAAACACAGATAGGTTAGAGGGATGTCAGGAAATACTTATTTAGCTTAGTGGTAAGAAGTGGAACGAGCTAGAGGTATGTAGAGCGAAGAGGTATGATGAGGCAGGATCCATACATAACAGGGCTGAGGCAGCCAGGAGAGAGAGAGTTCCCAGTATTGGCCAGCAGAGAGGCGAGGCCAGGAGCTGAGACTTGTCCCTTGAGAGGACATACGTACACAAGCGCGCGCGCACACACATTTTTTATTTATATAATGTAAGTAAAGAGTCGTGTACGTCAGGCCCAAAATGGAGTATGCAGCACCAGTATGGAACCCACACCTGGTCAAGCACGTCATGAAATTAGAGAAATTGCAAAATTTTGCAACAAGACTAGTCTCAGAGGTAAGGTGTATGTCCTACGAGGCGAGGTTAAGGAAACTCAACCTTATGACACTGGAGGAGAGGAGGGATAGGGGGGATATGAAAACGACGTGTAAAATACTGAAAGGAATTGACAAGATGAACAGACCCCGAATGTTTCAGAGATGGGACACAGAAACAAGAGGACACAACTGGAGGTTGATAACTCAGATGTGTCATAGGAATATTAAGAAATATTTCTTCAGCCTTGAAGTTTTCATAAAATGGAACAATCGTTCCGTTTCGATAGAGCTCTTGAAGCCAGGATAGAGTGGACCTAGTAGTTACTAGCTAAGAGGCGGGGTCAGGAGCTATGAATCAACTCTGCAACCACATACAGGTGAGTACACACGCATACACACACACACACGGTAACAGAAGTAAGACACGAGAGAGAGGGGTGGGTTGATTGCATTTTCCTGGACTGCAGGAAGGCCTTTGACACAGTTCCTCACAAGAGATTAGTGCAGAAGCTGGAGGATCAGGCGCATATAAAAGGGAGGGCACTGCAATGGATCAGGGAATACCTGACAGGGAAGCAACAACGAGTCATGGTACGTGGAGAGGTATCACAGTGGGCGCCTGTGACGAGCGGGGTCCCACAAGGGTCAGTTCTAGGACCAGTGCTATTTTTGATATACGCGAACGACATGATGGAAGGAATAGACTCTGAAGTGTCCCTATTCGCAGATGATGTGAAGCTGAATAGAAGAATTAAATCGGATGAGGATGAGGCAGGACTGCAAAGAGACCTGGACAGGCTGGACGCGTGGTCCAGAAACTGGCTTCTCGAATTCAACCCTGCCAAATGCAAAGTCATGAAGATTGGGGAGGGGCAAAGAAGACCGCAGGCAGAGTATAGGCTAGGTGGACAAAGACTGCAGACCTCACTCAGGGAGAAAGATCTTGGGGTGACCATAACACCGAGCACATCACCGGAGGCACACATCAACCAAATAACTGCTGCAGCATACGGGCGCCTGGCAAACCTGAGAATAGCGTTCCGATACCTTAATAAGGAATCGTTCAAGACACTGTACACTGTGTATGTTAGGCCCATACTGGAGTATGCAGCACCAGTCTGGAATCCACACCTGGTCAAGCACGTCAAGAAGTTAGAGAAAGTACAAAGGTTTGCAACAAGGCTAATTCCAGAGCTCAGGGGAATGTCGTACGAGGAAAGGTTGAGGGAAATCGGACTGACGACACTGGAGAACAGAAGGGTCAGGGGAGACATGATAACGACATACAAGATACTTCGGGGAATAGACAAGGTGGACAGAGACAGGATGTTCCAGAGAGGGGACACAGAAACAAGGGGTCACAATTGGAAGCTGAAGACTCAGACGAGTCACAGGGACGTTAGGAAGTATTTCTTCAGTCATAGAGTCGTCAGGAAGTGGAATAGCCTAGCAAGTGAAGTAGTGGAGGCAGGAACCATACATAGTTTTAAGAAGAGGTATGACAAAGCTCAGGAAGCACAGAGGAAGAGGACCTAGTAGCGATCAGTGAAGAGGCGGGGCCAGGTGAGTATCGACCCCTGCAACCACAATTAGGTGAGTACAGTTAGGTGAGTACACATGTAGTCCCAATTTTTAAGAAAGGAAACAGAGATGCAGCGTTAAACTACAGACCAGTGTCACTGATATGCTCAGTACATAAAGTTATGGAGATTATCAGGCAAAGAATGGTGGAGCATCTAGAGAAGGGAAGGTTTATACATGACAACCAGCATGGATTTAAGGATGGAAAATCCTGTGTCACAAACTAATTGGAGTTGTACCACAAGGATACAGGAGAGAGAGAGGGATGGGAAGATTGCATTTTCCTGGACTGTAATTGGCTTTTGACAGAGTACAGCACAAGACACTGGTAGAAAAGCTAGAGGAGCAGGGAAAGCACTACAATGGATTAAGGCATACCTGACAGGAAGAAAACAGCGAGTGATGATCCATAAAGAGGTGTCAGAATGGGTGCACGTGACGCGCAGGGGTCCACAGGGATCAGTCGTACGGCTGGTGCTGTTTCTTATATACATGAATGGCTTGACAGAAGGGATAGTCAGAGGTATCCTTGTTCACAGACGACGTGAAACTAACGAGAGACTACAAGGAGACGAGGACCAGGAAAGGCTACAAATGGATCTGAGACAGGCAAATGATCTGACAAATGGCTCCTGGAGTTTAACCTTACCAAGTACAAAGTTATGAAACTGGGGGAAGGGCAAAGAAGACCCCAGACGAAGTACAGGTTCGGAGGAAAAAGGCTGGAAGCCTACTCAAGGAGAAGGACCTTGGGGTGAGTATTATACTAAGCATATCATCTGAGACGCACATTAACCATATAACTGCTGCAGCAAATGCTCTTCTGACAAATCTATAGCTTTTCGACATCTTAATAAGGAGTCATTAACACTATACATCGTGCATGTCAGGCCCTTACTGGAATATGCAGCACCAGTATGGAACCCACACCTAGTCAAACATGTCAAGAAATTAGAGAAAGTGCAGAGATTTGCAACGAGACTAGTCCCGGAGCTGTGAGGGTATGTCCTATGAGGAGAGGTTAAGGAAACTATACCTGACGACACTGGAGGAGAGGAGGAGTGGGGAGGATATAACAGATACAAAGAGAAATTGACAAAGTGAATAAGGGCAAAGTATCATAGAGGGGAAATTGAAACATGAGGGCACAACTGATAGTTGAAGTCTCAGATGAGCCATGGGAATGTTAGGAAGTATTGTATTTCTTTAGCCTTAAAGTTGTCAGGAACGAGCTGGAGAGTGAAGTGATAGTTTTAAGAGGAGGTACGATGAGGCTCTTGAAGCCAAGAGAAAGTGAATCTTGTAGCAACCACAGAGGAGGCGGGATCAGGAGCTATGACTCGTCCCCTGCAACTACATATAGGTGAGCACACACACACACACACACACACACACACACACACACACACACACACACACACACACACACAGACGATTACTACGTACAAAATACTGAGAGGAGTAGACTGGGTGGACAAGGCGAGTCTGAGAGTCTGGTCTCAGATGCACAATGGCACAATTGGAAGTTAAAAATACTTATTTAGCTTTAGAGTTGCTAGGAAGTGGAACGTCGTAGAGAGCTGATAGAGGGATAATCTGTTCGTAGTTTTAAGACTTGGTATGATAGGGCTCAGGCAGCCAGGAGAGTGAACCCAGTAGCTACCAGGTAAGAGGCAGGGCCAGGAGCAAAGACGCGACCCCTGCAACCACAGATAAGTGAGTGCAGATGTTTAAGTACACAAGCACTGGAAAGTCAACGAGCGAATGTTTATACAGATCACTCATGTTTACATTTGACCTCTGTCTCCACAGGCGTCAACAAATGGCGAGGTTGGCCGCTGTAATCGCTACATGGAGGGAGCTTGTATCTCACACGGGGGGAGGCATGTAGCCCACACGAAAGGGGACTTGTAGCCTACACGAAGAGGGACTTGAAGTTCTACATAGAGGGGGGGTTGTAGTATCACATGGAGAGAGCTTGTAGACTCATTAAGTATTTATTTTTTCTTACAGTGAGCTAATAATGCTGTCGTCTGTCTTGTGATTGATGCTGCTGTTATCTTCATTCACAACTTGCTTTACTAGTTGTTTTTTCAACGTACCGGCCATCTCCCATAGATGCAGGGTGACCTGGTGAGCTAATTTATACAGTGGAACGGATTACTAGCTCCTTGTTTCCGACATTTTAGTAGCCTCTTACGATACGCGTGGCTGACGGAGGAAGGATTCTTTTCCACATCCCCCATGGAGTATTATTTTATTATTATATTATTATCATTATCATCATTATCATTATGTATTCCTGAAAGTTTAAGTACTATCCTTTTTTATTTTTTTTCTGAAGTTTCACTTTAATTCATATCACAAGAAAGTTTGAAATTTGAAGCTGATCAGAATCAACTTCAAATTTCCAACGCAAGATTGGTGCGACTGTTAACAGGTAAAGGAGTCCTCTGACCCAAGATGTATAATCAATTTCCAGATTCCTGGAAAGGGTCCAAAGAGTTCTAGGATCCTTAGCTGCTTGCTTTCCAAAGTTAAAAAAAATGGTGGCTCCTACTTCGACAAAGGAGAGTGACGTTGAAGTGTGTAGGTGTTTATCTGCTAATGTGGTGTTACACCTGGAGTATACCTGGAGGGTATTTCGGGGGTCAACGCCCCCGCGGCACAGTTCCTCACCAGGCCTCCTGGTGGATCAAGACCTGATCTACCAGGCTGTTACTGCTGGCCGCACGCAAACCAATGTACGAACCACAGTTCGGCTGGTCAGCAAATGAATTTAGGTGCCGTTCCAGCTCCCTCTAGTGTAAATCTTATTTTATTTCTGTTAAATCGCGTTCAATATAAACGAGTTTACCTCTCATTAACGGCTTCAGCATTTCTTGACTAATGCCTCTTACAGAGAGGATAATTCCCATTAATTTTAGTTTGTGTGGGGATATTTGTCAGTATGCCAAATCAGTTAAAAAAAAAAAAAAAAAAACTTTGTTGGATTTTTTTTGAAAACTCAAGATTTGTGAAAACTCAGATTGTCCTTCCTGGAGTTTATTCCGAGAACACGAGGTTCATGTTGTTATTTGGCTAAATAAGTTCCAATTCCCTAATTTTAATTGCATCAGTTGATATTGATTTCTTATTTAATAACTAATTGTTTTTTTTTTCACTAGCGTTATATCAACATAACAACACAAGTGCTGGTCATCTTCACTTACTAAACATTGGTGTAACTTATCTGAAAATGTTTTTTGTCTTACGTTTAGGCTGTATATGTGTTAATTTGAAATTTTACAGAAAAATGTATTTTATTGGAATTTTTAAAACCATAAAATCAATTTTTTTTTATTGGCTTCTAGAGAATTTACGTAGAACCGCGAGAATAATAAATATTGAAATCAAACGATTTTATGTGTCTGTGAATCTTAAAGCACTAATTTCTTCGCATAGATTTATTTCAGACCAAATCTGTTTGTTTACAACTTCAGAACGCCTAACCAGACTGGCTTTATTCAAGCCGTCGCTAAAGTTTTTTTTTGTCTCATAGAACATACATTGTGGCAGCACAATTTATACGCAGAAGAGCGGAACATAGTCTAGCATAAATTAGGAAGTATAAAAGGAGTACTGTAGAAGGCCTAGCAGGTGCTAGGTATCTGTTAAGACAGGTCAGCATCCTGGGTAGTGCTGGTAGTTGCAGTGACAGGTGTTGATACATCTCAGTGGTATTCCAGATTCATTATATGTGTGTAACTAAAAAATTTTCCAATTGGAAGCTACCTGGGTTCAGTGTGATTGTGTTAGAGGTGTGATTGTTAGAGGTGTGATTGTTAGAGGTGTGATTGTGTTAGAGGTGTGATTGTGTTAGAGGTCATAATTAGAGCTGTTTCGTACCATTTTCTACTGAGAATAAGCATATTTAGTGATGAACTTTTACCATTTTTTCATAATTTTATATAAAATAAGTAGTTTTCTCTATCATATATTTTTTCAAGAATCTCTCATACGTATAAAGAATATAATTACGTGTGTGTATATATATATATATATATATATATATATATATATATATATATATATATATATATATATATATATATATATATATGTCGTGCCGGATATTAAAACTTCTGATTTTGGCAAATAGCAACGCTCTTCTTGCCGAATAAGGCAAGCGAAAATTTGTGTATGCAATAATTTCGTAAAAATCATGAGTTCTTGCTAATTGACCAGTTTCACCTATTCGGCACGATATATTATTTATATATATATATATATATATATATATATATATATATATATATATATATATATATATATATATATATATATATATATATGTGTGTGTGTGTGTGTGTGTGTGTGTGTGTGTGTGTGTGTGTGTGTTTCGTGCCGAATATGTAAAACTGGTCAATTAGCAAGAACTCATTTAAAATTAAGTCCTTTCTAAAATTTTCTCTTATACGTTTAAAGATATATTTTTTTCATTAATGTTAATGTAAAAAAATTTAATTTTGCTCCAAAAGATTCTTAGAAAACTTACCTAACCTTATTATAACAAGAACAATTTATTTTAGCCTAACCCAACTAAATATGTTTTAGATTTGTTTACAATAATTTAATACTAAACAACCACAGTGAAATATTTTTTTTTTCGTTAGGTTCAGAATGATTTTGGCGAAATTATTGCATTCACAAATTTTCGCTTGTCTTATATGGCAAGATGAGCGTTGCTATTTAAGCCAAGATCGCAAGCTCTGCCTATTCGGCACGACATTATATATATAATATATATTATATTATATTATTGTGCCCACGAACGAGTGCTATTGATCAATAACACTGCGACTAGCCAAGGACTCGAACCCATGCTGCTTTGGCCTGCCTCATGGTAGGCGGAAACTCATGATGCCTTAATCCATTGGAGCATGCAATCCTTAAGAGTAGCGCATCTAGCGGAACTGGATGCTGTACTCGATACCCAAGGACATGCGATGGTGTGGATGACTCTAGGCTAATTTCATTCTAGTACACCAAACAGGGACTAGAATGAAATTAGCGTTGAGTCATCCACACCATCGTATGTCCTTGGGTAGCGAGTGCAACATCTAGCTCCGCTGGATGGTCCAGTGGATTAAAGCGTCCTTTTCTCCTCTGGGTTGTCTTTCTCTCTCCTGTCTCGTGTTTCTGTTCCTTCTTCATTTATTTTATTTCATCACTTCCCCTTTCACGCACCTCTGTGCGCTTGCTCTCCCTCTGTGGGCATCTAGCTCTCTTGCAGTGCTCCCCTTCCTTTGTTTTTGTATTTGACTGGCTCGTCCTCCTTATTTCCACACTTCTACCACTACCACTACTACTACCTCTTCTTCTTCTACTACTACTACAACTACTGATGAAATTAAGACACATGTGCGGCGTCTGGTTGTCTTTGTTGTGGACGTTTCGCCATCCAGTGGCTGGCTGGATGGCGAAACGTCTACGATGGGGATGCCCGGGTGTTGTGCATGTGTCTTAATTTCATCTTGTCGGTATTATATACAATTCTTGTACTACTACTACTACCTCCACCTCTTCCTGCCTATATATAGCCGTCCTGCTCCACCTCTGTTAGTGTGACTTTGTCAATGGTCCAAGTCGGACCGAAACGTCGTCGTAAGCTTCTCTCTTTTATGTGCGGGTTATTTGTGTATCGTTCCAGTCACGGTATTGTGCCTTTTTGTTATTTACCAATAGACCCCTTGCACTGGATAGGCACCTGACCAGCCGGGCTGTGGTTCGTACGTCAGTTTGCGTGCGGCCAGCAGTAACAGCCTGGTTGATCAGACCCTGATCCACCACGAGGTCTGGTATCAGACCGGGTCGCGGAGGCGTTGACCCCCGAAACCCTCTCCAGGTAAACGCCAGGTATAAATGGGTTGGAGAGTAATGGTGTTTGAAGTTGGTGATGGGTGGAGGTGGGCTGATGAGTGATGGTGGGCTGATGGTTGATGGACTGATGGGTGTTGGTGGACTGGTGGGTGGTGGTGGTCTGGAGAGTGGTGGTAGACTTGTGGGCGATGGTGGGCTGGAAGGTGTTGGTGTGCAGAAGGATGGTGATAGGCTGGTGGGAGGTGGTGGGCTGATGGGTGGTGGTGGACTGGGGGATGGTGGGTGGTGGTGGGGTAGAGGGAAATGGTGCGACGTGGTGGGCTGGTGGGTGGTGGTGGATTGGGGGATGGATGGTGATGGTGGGCTAGAAGGTAATGGTGGGCTGATGGGTGGTGGTGTACTGGAGGATGGTGGGCTACAGGGTGATGGTGGGCTGGTGGGTAGTTGTCGGCCGGTGGGTGGGGGTGGGTTGGAGAGTGGTGGTGGGCTGATAGGTGGACTGGAAGGTGGTGGTAGGCTGATGGTGGACTGGAGGATGGTGGGTGGTGGCGGGCTAGAGGGTAATGGTGGGCTGGTGGATGGTGGTAGGCCGGTGGATGGTGGTGGACTGGAAGGTTGTGGTGTTGGGGAGAGGTGAGTTGCAGGAATTTATCCTGGAGCTGAAAACTTAAGCCTTCCGCCAGTGTGGTCTTGTCGACCAGGTCTGTCTTATAGCTGGCCCTCCAGTGTGGTCTTGTCGACCAGGTCTGTCTTATAGCTGGCCCTCCAGTGTGGTCTTGTCGACCAGGTCTGTCTTATAGCTGGTCCTCCAGTGTGGTCTTGACGACCAGGTCTGTCTTGCAGCTGGCCCGCCAGTGTGATCTTGACGACCAGGTCTGTCTTACAGCTGGCCCGCCAGTGTGGTCTTGTCGACCAGGTCTGTCTTATAGCTGGCCCTCCAGTGTGGTCTTGACGACCAGGTCTGTCTTACAGCTGGCCCGTCAGTGTGATCTTGACGACCAGGTCTGTCTTACAGCAGACCTACCAATGTGGTCTTGACGACCAGGTCTGTCTTACAGCTGGCCCGCCAGTGTGGTCTTATCGACCAGGTCTGTCTTATAGCTGGCCCTCCAGTGTGGTCTTGACGACCAGGTCTGGCTTACAGCTTGACGACCAGGTCTGTACTTACAGGTCAACCTGCTAGTGTGGTCTTGACGACTAGGTGTGGTCTTGACGACCAGGTCTGTCTTACAGCTGACCTGCTAGTGTGCTGACCTCTTGACGACCAGGTAGGTGTCTTACAGCTGACTTACCAAGTCTGTCTTACAGGTGACCCGACAGTGTGACGACCAGGTCTGTCTTACAGCTGACCTGCTAGTGTGATCTTGACGACCAGGTCTGTCTTACAGCTGACCTGTGTTGTCCAGTGTGGACCTACCAATGTGATCTTGACGACCAGGTCTTGACGACCAAGTCTGTCTTACAGCTGGCCCGTCAGTGTGATCTTGACGACCAGGTATGTCTTACAGCAGACCTACCAATGTGGTCTTGACGACCAGGTCTGTCTTAAAGCTGACCTGCTAGTGTGGTCTTGACGACTAGGTCTGTCTTACAGCTGACCTGCAAGTGTGGTCTTGACGACCAAGTCTGTCTTACAGGTGACCCGACAGTGTGGTCTTGACGACCAGGTCTGTCTTACAGCTGACCTGCTAGTGTGATCTTGACGACCAGGTCTGTCTTACAGCTGACCTTCCAGTGTTGTCTTGACGACCAGGTCTGTCTTACAGCTGACCTGCCAGTGTGGTCTTGACGACCAGGTCTGTCTTACAGCTGACCTGCTAGTGTGGTCTTGACGACTAGGTCTTACAGCTGACCTGCAAGTGTGGTCTTGACGACCAAGTCTGTCTTACAGGTGACCCGACAGTGTGGTCTTGACGACCAGGTCTGTCTTACAGCTGACCTGCTAGTGTGATCTTGACGACCAGGTCTGTCTTACAGCTGACCTGCCAGTGTGGTCTTGACGACCAGGTCTGTCTTACAGCTGACCTGCCAGTGTGGTCTTGACGACCAGGTCTGTCTTACAGCTGACCTGCCAGTGTGGTCTTGACGACCAGGTCTCTTACAGCTGACCCTCCAGTGTTGTCTTGACGACCAGGTCTCTCTTACAGCTGACCTGCCAGTGTGGTCTTGACGACCAGGTCTGTCTTACAGCTGACCTGCCAGTGTGGTCTTGACGACCAGGTCTGTCTTACAGCTGACCTGCTAGTGTGGTCTTGACGACCAGGTATAACTTGGATATCAGTATTACCACGCCTTTCTCTTTATCCTGATCTTCACGACTTACCGGCTTATCAGGACGAACATCTGAGTTTCACCAGGACACTCACTGACTGTCAGACAGTTGTGCTTCTTAGAATTCTGTACGCGTCAGACGCTCATGGTTGTAAGATTTTTGAAGTTATTTGACATTTGTAGTTGCGGGACAGATGTTCTAGCAAGTCTTTTTGTAACTAGAGGTTCATGTTTGTTATTGCTCGTTGATGGCTGAAGGTAAATCGTGTAAACTAGCTGGGTTCCACCCCTGCTGCAGGTTTCTTACCATCCGTAGCCCACAATCTTTGCCCGACACCACTCGTGGTCAGTGTAAGGGTAACTTCCATACAACCTTGAACTGACCCCGCCGTCCATATACTCGTAAAAGTAAGCTTTTCCAATAACGTGAGTGAATTTTCCATGAGTGAAGGCGATGTGTGTGGTTGGACATGTTCAGTAACATCCACTTCATCTTAATAACAACTGCTACTTACACGAGTCTCGGACGCCATAGTATAGGTTTCATTTGTTAAACCTGCGATTTATTTTTCCTAAAGCCAAATCATCAGACAACAGTAGTCACTGCGAGATGTTGTTAAGGATAATGTTATGGCTTGGTGTGTGTACAAGTTCCTGCCGGCCGACGTGTATAATGCCTGGCTTACCGTCACTGAAAAATGTTGATTCCTCATCTTTCATCAGTCAGTTATATATCAACGCTCTTCTTGCCGAATAATGCAAGCTAAAATTTGTGTATGCAATAATTTCGCAAAAATCATTCTGAACCTAACAAAAGAAATATATTTCATTGTTTGTTTATTATTAAATTATTGTAAACTTGTCTAAAATATATTTAGTTTGATTAGGCTAAATTAAATTGCTCTTGTTATAAGCTTAGATAAGTTTTCTAAGGTTTTTCTGGTACAAAATTATTATTTTTTACGTTAACATAAATGAAAAAGATATATTTTGAAACGTACAAGAGAAAATTTTAGAAAGGACTTAATTTTAAATAAGTTCTTGCTAATTGACCAATTTTACCTATTCGGCACTTCCATGGAGCAGTGGAACAGAATTATTCCTCCGTAAGCCACGTGTGTCCTAAGAGGCGACTAAAATGCCGGGAGCAAGGGGCTAGTAACTCCTCCTCCTGTACATATTATTATAGTTAAGAGAAACTTCTGTTTTTCTTTTTGGGTCACCCTGCCTCGGTGGGTCACCCTGCCTCGGTGGGTCACCCTGCCTTGGTGGGTCACCCTGCCTCGGTGGGTCACCCTGCCTCGGTGGGTCACCCTGCCTCGGTGGGATACGGCCGGTTTGTTGAAAGAAAAGATATTATATATATATATATATATATATATATATATATATATATATATATAAACAGTGGGGATATATTTACCATTCATTATAAGTTACTGGGATAAAATGAAAAAAAAGTATTAGGACTTTTTATTAATGTATTATATAAAAAAGGTACAAAATAACTTTATACATTTATATTCTACTGACGGTACAGTATACGAGCCGATAATGCTCATGTATGACTAGAGTTGAAGGCTATACTTATACATTACCATACATGGGGTGAGGCTAGAGAGAGAGAGGAAAGTGTAATTGTCGTTCCAAAAAAGAGCCAGCAGAAAAAAATATTAAGTAAGAGAGAGATTGGATACATGAATATGGTGCATAAAGTACTTTAGAAGAGAGGCGCAAATTGCTATAGATAAGAGAGAATAATGAATGAGCCTTCTCCTTATTTAACAATCACGAGATCAGTCTTCAAATACCACTGAGAGTTTGGCACTCCTTGAACCTCACCCTGGTCCTCCTACGATGGCTGGGCGAGATGCTAGAGCTTATGGCACTGTTGGCAATCATTTGGCACTTGGGCAAGGCGCCTGAGAGTATGAGGTTACTTGAAATATATAAATATTATATTTTATATATATATATATATATATATATATATATATATATATATATATATATATATATATATATATATATATATATATATATATAATGGCACTGTACTGGGAAGTACGTCATGGTGCAGGAATGAGAGAAATTCCTAGGATCATTTACATGAAGCTGAAGGTCCTGTGAGCCTCAGTGAGCGTTATGACACTTTGTAATCCTCAAAAGGCAACTAGACGTCTACTTCGAAGTTTTCAGTTCTATATAGCACTTCTCATGAGCCTTACAGTACAAGAAACTTGTAAGTCTGAGAGAGCCATGGTACATTTCTGGTGAGTCTTAGTCTCTTGACATCTCACGTGAGTCTGAGAGTCATGTGACGATGTAAGGCTCAGAGAGCCATATGACGCTTCATGTGAAGACTGAGGTGATCTGAGCGAGAGAAAGCTCTCTCGCAGAGTCGACACTGGAAAGGTCTATCACCTGTGTGTTTACGGTAGTGACGGGTGAGCTCGTCTGAGCGCGCGAACTTCCAGCCACAGCCCTTCCAGTCGCATGTGTAGGGCTTCTCCCCAGTGTGAGTCCTCATATGTGCCTTCAGGTGAGACGACTTGGCGTACGTCTTGGCACAGCCGTTGTGATTGCAGGTGTGGATGATGGCCTTGCGTCGAGTCCAGGTACGTCTTCGTCGGGTTTTCGGCTTAGTGGGTGCTTGCTGTTGTTGCTGCTGCTGTTGCTGCGTCACCGTCGGGAAACCGTGAGGCAGGCCCACAGGCAGGCAAGATGTCATGTTTGGTGCCAGGGAACCATTAAGGCCGGCAGGCACCTGACCGACCATTAGTGATGGTGATGAAGGTGGAGTCAACAGCGGGTTGGTGGACATCGGCGGTAATCCCGTTGGATAGGCTGGCTGGCCGGAGCTGGAGGGAGGATAGAGGTCAGCAGGATAGGGCGGGGTAGAGGGAAAGTACCCATACTGCACACTGGGCTCGCTGCTTTGGTAGTACTCACTCCATGAAGAGCTCTCCTTGTATTCCCAGCTGGCCTCTGGCACCACCTGCTCCCCGTACTCGCTCTTGACGCGCCACAGGTGACTGTTGTAGGAGGCTGGGTAGGAAGAGGAAGTAGGGCATGGGTCTCCTGACGCAGGTGACAGTGTACGGGACTCAGGCTGACACACGTTGACTCCCACCGCTGCTGTCAGCCCCGGCGAGCTGCTAACCACACCTTGTGTGACTGTTGTGGGCGGATGTGGTTGAGCCATTGGATTTATGTGGGTGGGCGGATGTGAGTGTGTGGGTGGATTTGGGTGGGTGGGTGGATGGGAGTGTGTGGGTGTGTTTGGGTGGGTGGGCGTGTGGGGGTGTGCAGGAGTGTTTAGGTGGGTGGGCGGATGGTGTTGTAGGCTATGGTGTGGCAATATGTGTAACTGTGAGTGCTGCTGTGGGTTTGCTGGCCGCTGTATGTGGGCTTGTGGGTGCGTGGGTGGCTGTGGGTGGGTGGTGGGTGTGAAGGTAGAAGTGGCTCCTTCGCTGGTCGAAAACTTGATATCTCCCAAGAGCACAGTCTCTATGTCTTGCCACATCTGAAAAGATGAGAGAGGCAGAGTTAGTCAGCCGTCTCAGGCAGGCACACACCCTCACCCGCAGGCCTAAACCTCACAATAAATTTACATTTCGATAATTATTTTTCACTCAACGACGTCTCTCTAGTATAAAATTGCACCATAACTTCGTTTCTTCAATTTTGTAATTGTTGAAGATGCGTAGCACCGGTGCGCCAGCGGTGCCCTCAACCAATGAGCATGTCAACATGACTAACACAAGTCACGAGACATTACTTCTGTCCAACCAAATACCACCATTAAAAACAAATGTCTCTGGTAAAAAGTAGCTTCACAGACAAATATTTTCTTTCCCGTAAGAGGAGAGACTCACATCGAGGTAGTCCGCCATGGTAACGACACTAGCGGGCGCACAGGCTGTGACAAGGGCAGTGGTGTGCGCAGAGCACAAGAACACGGAGCACGGGCGCTACACCTCCTTGCCTCGCACCTCCGACTCTTCAACTGTTTCTCACCTGTAGCTTTGCACCTGTTCTTATTTTCCAGACGTGTGGCACGAGCGACTCCATCGCCGCCTCCTTATTCCTCCGACCTTCGTCTTTGTCCCTTAATCTTTCGTCTTCATTATCTTCAGATGCGTTTGTCTCTCTGTTAATCAATTGTTAACTCTGTTTCGTTCCTCGAGTTCAGATATAAAAAAAACTTTTGAACATTAACAACAGAGTTTCTCAATTCTAAGAACAGTTTTGTAAATACACAATAATACATGGTACAATTTGTCAGTTTAAAACGAAAGGAGGAGTCGGTGTGTGAGTGCAGACCCTCGCTGGATACCCGTCATTCACTGGATATTTTCCATGCTGACATCATCGCTGACCAATCAGATGCGCTCCGGGATGCGTCTCCGCCAATCAGAGGGTAGATAGGAGGGATCTCTGGCACAGGGAACCAATCACTGCAGAGGCCTCCGGGCACGTGCCTCCGATCACAGTCGCAAACACAAGTTCACAACATTTAACAATCAATTCATTGAACAATCTCGTTTATTCCATTTCCATAATTTCTATTTACAGTGAACAAACATGAAAGTAGAAAAGATTTAAAGCAAACACAACATTTTTCAGAAATAAAAGCTAAGCAGCCTTCAGTTAATCATGTAGCAACATACTGCATCTTTCGGAGAAACAAATTCTTAGGGCAGTTTTATGCCTTACAAGGAATAAAATGATATTAGCAAGAGCAAGAAGGGCACAATCCATAGCAATAATTGTCTGGAGGATTGGCTCTCTGTTCTTGAGAGAGAGAAAGAGGGTGAGTAGATGATTAGTACCAAGGATCAATTAAGTATCGTAGTGGGAGTTGTACCACCACCATCCAGAGTTTACATTAATCCTTTGACAAATATTTTAGTCTGAGGGATTCCTGAGGATCAGGGTTGAGGATTTTCTTTTACCTGTCACTCGGTAGGCAGTCACCACAACAAAAAATGCGTCAAAATACGGCTAGGAGCTGGAAATATGTGATATCTTTTGAATAAAGGAACCTGAACGAGAAACACTGGCGAACAGCTACAGACCAACACGGCATGAACACTTGACAGTAAACCTCAGAGCTCATAAGCCACAGGAGAATAGAAGATACATCAACCACACAAGCTTGCCAGCTTTTTAGGCTCAAGGCCCACGTAGGATGTATACCTGCAAATAACCCAAATATCTACCCCCTCCTGCCCTTCCACCCCCAAAATCCCTCCCTTTCCCTCACCCCGACACACACTGAGAGCTCATCCCTACCCTAAGGCAGTGACCACAGATAATAGCCGCAATGCTCGCCTTGATGGTCAGTTATAGACTGTGATAGATGGTGTGGGGTTAGTGAATGCAGTAGCTGGTAAATGCAGGTGAAGCGCGAAGGTGCAACACTGGCTGATGGTGCTACAGGATAAGCTTAGGTAGGAAATGTCTGAGCAGTAGTGAGCGTACTATACTGTGGTGGTAGTGGTGAAGCTGGAACCTTTTTTTTCCTTATTCAACGAAATTGGCTACACCCGCAGTGTGCAGCCACCCTCTTTTATATAATATATTCATTGTGGGAATACCAAGTGTGCAGCTACCTTATTCTGTTTGGTAATTATATTGTGGAACACCCGGAATGAACTGCTAAATAATTTTACATAATCTTTATTTTGTGAGAAAAATCTTAAATGTGCTATTACGACTTTCTGTACGAAAATTGCGTTATGGGAACACCCGGACTGTGCAGATGTAATACTCACTGTAATAATTTCCGTGTTGGAAAACCCGTAGTGTAATAGTGTTACGCTGTAACGTCCCTTCGTCCGTGCTTCTAATTACAGAACAATGCTACAGTACGCTTGTGTAGCATTGAACTCTTTGAGTATTCGTAGTTACAGGAGCAAAGCTTCTTACGACTTATACGAGTTCATTACTCCCTTTAACATATGCAAATAATAGTAATAATACGCTGGTGTTGGTGTCTCGTATTTACTGTTTTGATCGTCATATAATAGATTAATTTAGAGTTTGCTTCATTTATTACCTCCTCTGGGAGTACACTGGAGCGATCTACCACTTTGTTCGAGAGAGAGAGAGAGAGAGAGAGAGAGAGAGAGAGAGAGAGAGAGAGAGAGAGAGAGAACGAGCACTTCCAAAACGTCTCTTCTGCAGTGATTTTCGTTTCATGTACAAAACTGTAGCCTCTTTCCCCCACTGAAGGAGCATGAATGCCATATTTTAACTGTTTTCTTGTGTTTCTTGATGTACTCCTGTGTGACGCTATCATGCATTTTCTGATGTTCTTGTGTAAAGTTTCCACGTATTATGCGATTCTCTTGCTAGTAGTTATCATGTATCCTTTCATGGTCTCGTAAGTAGCGACCGCGTATACTGTACTGCTTTTATGTGTGGGTCTTTTATACAAATCGCACCCTGTCAGGCCAGGAGACACCCTCCTAGGAGACACCCTCCTAGGAGACACCCTCCTAGGAGACAGCCTCCCAGGAGACAGCCTCCCAGGAGACAACCTCCCAGGAGACAGCCTCCCAGGAGACAACCTCCCAGGAGACAGCCTCCCAGGAGACATCCTCCTATGAGACAGCCTTCCAGGAGACATTCTCCTATGAGGCAGCCTTCTAGGAGACATCCTCCTATGAGACAGCCTTCCAGGAGACAGCCTCCAAGAAGACAGCTTCAAAAACGATAGCCACCAGGAAGACAGCCTCCCAGGAGACATCCTCTCAGGAGACATCCTCTCAGGAGACAGCCTCCCAAGAGACAGCCTCCCAAGAGACAGCCTCCCAAGAGACAGCCTCCCAAGAGACAGTCTCCCAAGAGACAGTCTCCTAGGAGACAGCCTCCCAGGAGACAGTCTCCTAGGAGACAGCCTCTCAGGAGACAGCCTTCCAGGAGACATCCTCCAATGAGACAGCCTTCCAGGAGACAGCCTTCCAGGAGACAGCCTCCAAGAAGACAGCCTCCCAGGAGACAGCCTCTCAGGAGACATCCTCCCAGGAGACATCCTCCCAGGAGACATCTTCCTAGGAGACATCCTCCTATGAGACAGTCTTCCAGGAGACATCCTCCCAGGAGACAGCCTCCCAGGAGACAGCCTCCCAGGAGACATCCTCCTATGAGACAGCCTTCCAGGAGACATCCTCCAAGAAGACAGCCTCCAAGAAGACAGCCACCAGGAAGACAGCCTCTCAGGAGACAGCCTCTCAGGAGACATCCTTCCGGGAGACATCCTCCCAGGAGACATCCTCCCAGGAGACATCCTCCCAGGGGACATCTTCCTAGGAGACATCTTCTTAGGAGACATCCTCGTTGGAGACAGCCTCCCAGGAGACAGGAAAGTGTTTCACTGTATGCAGCAAGATAGTTTAGAATACAATTAACACAGTATTGATCACGGTGCCAGTAGAATATAAGCTTTAAGTAAAGGATAAAATTATTAAATAGAATTCTTCAGTTTACTGAGCTCTGGCGACGAAAATCTTGGGAGTGGTTATGTATATTGTGATGGTGATCCTGTGATAGTGATTCTGTGGTGGTGATCCTGTGATTGTGATCCTGTGGTGGTGATCCTGTGGTGGTGATCCTGTGGTGGAGATCTTGTGGCGGTGATCCTGTAGTGGCGATCCTGTGATGGTGATCCTGTGGCGGTGATCCTGTGGCGGTGATCCTGTGATGATCCTGTGATTGTGATGGTGATCCTGTGGTGGTGATCCTGGGATGGTGATCCTGTGGCGGTGATCCTGTGGTGGCGATCCTGTGGTAGCGATCCTGTGGTGGCGATCCTGTGGTGGCGATCCTGTGATGGGGATCCTGCGATGGGGACCCTGTGATGGTGATCCTGTGGTGGTGATCCTGTGGTGGTGATCCTGTGATGATCCTGTGAGATTGATCCTGTGATGGTGATCCTGTGGTGGTGATCCTGTGGTGGTGATCATGTGATGGTGATCCTGTGATGGTGATCCTGTGAGGTTGATCCTGTGAGGTTGATCCTGTGAGGTTGATCCTGTGAGATTGATCCTGTGATGGTGATCTTGTGAACATCACATTAACATTGGTGATGCTGACGGTCATCTTGTTCCCATCTGGCGATCCTGCTGAACATGTTGATCAACCTGATGATGCTGTTGAACATATTGTTCTCCAGTGATGTGTCCTGGTCCAAGACGTTGTGATGTGTCCTGGTCCAAGACGTTGTGGTGTGTCCTGGTCCAAGACGTTGTGATGTGTCCTGGTCCAAGACGTTGTGATGTGTCCTGGTCCAAGACGTTGTGATGTGTCCTGGTCCAAGACGTTGTGATGTGTCCTGGTCCAAGACGTTGTGATGTGTCCTGGTCCAAGACGTTGTGATGTGTCCTGGTCCAAGACGTTGTGATGTGTCCTGGTCCAAGACGTTGTGATGTGTCCTGGTCCAAGACGTTGTGATGTGTCCTGGTCCAAGACGTTGTGATGTGTCCTGGTCCAAGACGTTGTGATGTGTTCTGGTCCAAGACGTGATGTGTCCTGGTCCAAGACGTTGTGATGTGTCCTGGTCCAAGACGTTGTGATGTGTCCTGGTCCAAGACGTTGTGATGTGTCCTGGTCCAAGACGTTGTGGTGTGTCCTGGTCCAAGGCGTTGTGGTGTGTCCTGGTCCAAGGCGTTGTGATGTGTCCTGGTCCAAGACGTGATGTGTCCTGGTCCAAGACGTTGTGATGTGTCCTGGTCCAAGACGTTGTGATGTGTCCTGGTCCAAGACGTTGTGGTGTGTCCTGGTCCAAGACGTTGTGATGTATCCTGGTCCAAGACGTTGTGATGTGTCCTGGTCCAAGATTATCTTAAACACCATCTTAAGTCCTCCACCATTATATTGGTTAACTGTGTGTATTTCTACCAACAATATTGTGCGTTTTATTTTTCAACCCTGTCTTCTATTTACGTAAGTCATACTAGATACAAAAAGTACTTAAAAATACGTCTTGGAAAGTGTGTTTCAATTTTCAAGTTTCACTATTTTTAAAGTAATTATAGATATACGAAACGTAAAAAAATTATGTAATCAAACAATATAATTCCATTTGAGTTTCTGTCTTTTCTCTTACATTTTCGTGGGACTTACCTTCTTTACAGATGTTTTGCTCAATCAGCAGTATTCCTGTACATATCTGAACCCTCTCAAGCATTTTGTTGTGTTTGTTCAGGTTTGGGCTCTACACTGGCACTACGTACTTTAGTACTGGTCTTATATCCAAGGTGTTAGCCTCTAGAATGTCTTTGGTTTTCATGTTTTTTTGAGTGCTGGGATTACCTTTCCTCATCTTGGAAATTATGCTGAATTAATTCAGGACTTCTGTGCCTCGGTGGAGAGGTTCCGTATGCCTCGGTGGAGTGGTTCAGTATGTCTCGGTGGAGAGGTTCAGTATGCCTCGGTGGAGAGGTTCCCCATGCCTCGGTGGAGAGGTTCCCCATGCCTCGGTGGAGAGGTTCCCCATGCCTCGTTGGAGAAGTTCCGTATGCCTCGGTGGAGAGGTTCAGTATGCCTCGGTGGAGAGGTTCCCCATGCCTCGGTGGAGAAGTTCCGTATGCCTCGTTGGAGAGGTTCAGTATGCCTCGGTGGAGAGGTTCCGTATGCCTCGGTGGAGAGGTTCCGTATGCCTCGGTGGAGAGGTTCCGTATCCTTTGGTGGAGAGGTTCTGTATGCCTCAGTGGAGAGGTTCCGTATGCCTCGGTGGAGAGGTTCAGTATGCCTCGGTGGAGAGGTTCCGTATCCTTTGGTGGAGAGGTTCAGTTCACTTCCAGGAGGGACTATATTTCCAGCCTCCTCTATATCCAGGTTCGTAACTTTGTTCTACAATGAGATTAACTCTTGTAAACACAAGTCTGTCCATTTCAATCTTGTCCAGGTGGTCCACTACCCACATACTTGATCATTCCAATAATCTAGACGGAACATTTAATTGTGTATTCTCTTCTAACCACTAGATTGATTGCTTCATTTCTGCAGACTTTTGAAGACATTTTAAATCATATTTGTAACATATAAAATGCCATGTAGGAGTCAGTCCTCCTAAGAGGATCAGTCACGGTATAAACAGAAAAGTTTTTTTTTACACAACTTGGAGGAACTCCGCTTGTGATTGATACCCATTCAGATGTAGGTATTAAAGCAGGAAAACACTTATCCTGATGTGTGTATAAGGGTAGTATGATGCTTATCGTGTGTGTAGAGCGGCAGTGTGATGCTCATAATGTCATTATAAACGTAATATAATGGCTTCAGTTATGTGTGTGTAAAGAGGCAGTATTCTGCGGGAAGGTTATGAACGATTGTGCATAAAAACATTTATTAACCGCACAGGTCAGCCGCCCTGCTAAAAGATGTCCGCCCACCCACAGGCCGCTCGGCCGACCATGGCACCCAACACCTCACAGGTCACTCGCCCGCGCCCACGGATGCTCACCCCCGCCCAGAGGTTACCTGGCAGACACCTCCCACATACATAGGTCTCCGGTCCATCGCGGTGGTAGGTACCTTGACAGTGGTTACATACAATCCCAGTGGTATGTATCTTGAAAGTGGTATGTACCATCACAGTGAAAGGTACCATCTAATGAGTCGTATCAAAATGCTTTATCACGACCCATAAGAAATTTCCACAGCACTTGCAGAATCCTGAATACCCTGACGACGATCTTCGTGAATAACCTTCTTCACTTTTTTCGTTGTTGGCTTCTGTTTTTGATGTTGACGGACGACCCGAGTGTTCATCCTCAACTGACGTTCGTCCTGCTGTGAATCCAGAAAAAACATTCAGAACACTGTATCTGACTCATTTCTTCATTACGAGTTTCACTAGCCATTTTACCAAGTTTGAAACAGAAGTTTACACACACACACACACACACACACACACACACACACACACACACACACACACACACAGTTCTTATAAAAGATTCTGTTATAAAAAAAATCACAATGCACTGATGACAAAAAATGGCCGTCTAACCGTAATGAAATGACCGACCGCGCTGAAACTTGCCAAAGGAGTGTACTGCGAAGTGTGATATTAGCCATCACCATATTTCACACAGGAAGCGCGCGGAAATTTGAGTGTGGGAACTTTTTGATAGCATCTCACAAATGCTCTTATTTTAAATGAGAAATGCCCATATAGATGTCCAATGCTCTAATGGCATTACCAGAGCTAAAGCCTCTTTTTCAGTTGAGACATAGCTTTTCTGATAACTTTTGAGCTTTGAGGAAAAGTAACATTTTGGATGGAGTGTGTCAGTGGCTGACGTCGGCTGAAGTATAGCTCCTGTGGCGTAATTGCTCTACTCTATAGGCAGGAAGAAGGTGGGTTGAAATTTGGGCTCATGAGGAAACGAGCCAAAGAAAGTAACCGTTTCATCCGAGAAGTAACATCACAATCAGGAGTCCACGGAAGGCGCATCTTACTAGTAGTACACTTTAAGAGAGGGACAACAATATGAGATAAATTTTGGTAGAAGTGGCAGTAATAACCAGCCATACCAAGAAAACTTGTGTATTTCCTTCCTCTCTTTAGGATCAGGAAAGTTAGATTTTGTGGCAGGATTAGCTTCAACGGGAGTAACCTCACATCGACCTATGCGGAAACCAAGATATGGTATCTAGGCTTTCCCCAAAACCATATTTATCCATATTTACCGTAAAGTGGCAATGAACAAGTCTCTCAAACAGTGATATGTGGCGCGACTGGTGCTATCCCCACTCATAACTATAAGCCACTTGGTAATACAGGAATGCTTCAACTCTTCCCATGTTGTATTAACTTATTTATCAGTTGCTGAAATGACAAGGCCACATTGTGCATGTCTGAAGGTGTAACGAGATAGTTAAACAGTCGATCTTGAACAGTGAAGGCAGATATTTCCTGAGGTCACTCAGTAAGTGGGACTTTATAATATCTAAGATTTCATCGGCTGATATAAAAAGCTCCCGACACACGATCAGTTAAGTTATATCAAAGCATAGGAAGAGATATCCATTTAGTAAGGTAACTTCATTCACTTAACAATCAGTACACATCCTGAAACTGCCGTCAGGCTTGGGTACTCATGTACATGGTGAAGCCCAAGAACTTGTACTGAGCTCTATCAGCCCATGTGATTGCAGAAAGCCAACTTTCTTCCTCAGTACTTTGTGCTTAGTAGGACTTATCCTAAAAGAAAATTGTTTTATATGGGATGCACCTTGGACGTCCACATCATGTACAGTATTTAGAAACATCACTGAACAAACTGGGAAGTTCAGTTATCATCTGTTTTATGCTGTTAGCTTTATCTATCTGAAGGTTACCCGGAAAATTATGAATTGATTGTAGTGTCACAGAACTCTCATCTGGAGATGTCAGACAGACTGGCGTGATCTTTTGACATGATAAGTGCAGTCGTACTAGGAACAAGACTAGAGTAGTAAGCCTTGAGTTAACGTAGTCAACATGTTTAGATTTCTTCTTCCCAGACTATTTCCAGATGAGCTTCATACCTGGCTGGTGACAATTTCTGAGCCATCATTTTATCACCTGCTTTGTAAGAGCCTGCAAGGGACAGCATGTTTATTAGACTGCTGTTTCAGTCTAGCTTGAGCAGCAACAGAGTTATGCTTTTGCTGCTAGTCCTCTAGCAGTTTTTAAATGCTGTTGTATTAATAACTGTGAGGTGATGAAAGATCAGTTTAAATTCCCACTTCATTCTTTTAATACAGCGAGCGAACCACAGACTTGGTGTCCGAATATCAGCTCAAAAGGGCTAAAATTGTGGCTTTCTTGTCAGCCTTCTCCTATACAGTAGCGAACAGAAACGAAGGTATCCCCCCATGTCAGTCTGAAGAAAAATATTCACAGTATGTCCTGATCATGGACTTCAACGTCTGACGAACTATCTCTAGAGCACCTTCAGTTTGTGGATGATAACTTGTTGAAATCACAGACTTAATTCATAGCTGGAATAATCCCTGACGAAAGATCTTAGAGGTGAAGGTGGATCTATGTCCGACTGAATCTCTCATGGCAATCCAACCTGTGAGGAAAAATCTCATCAGTGCTCTCATAATAGTACCTGAATTAATCTTTCTCATAGGAATTTCTTTGGGATAGCAAGTCACTGCATCCATAAGAGCAAAAAGGTTTTCGTTTACTAGCTTGGTTCCAGGTAGTGGACCAACACAATGTAATTACAGGTTCCGCAGTATATGGGATAAGTATAACTGGAGCTGGTTATAGTGTGTGGGCATTCATGCCGATCACTTGACAGATATGGGAATGCCGCACGTGATCAGAGAGTTTCCTTCACTTTATGTCATAAGATATGTTTAGCCAAGTTACCATATGTTTTCTTAATACTCAGATGTCCTGCTAAACTCAATAGGATACTCACGAAATGCTTCTGATAATCCTACATCTAACTTCATCATGGTTGCATCACTGTCATCTGTGCAATTGAAAATATATTTCTCCCTTAGTATATTGCAATAATTATAACAATTATCAAGATCCCTAGATTCTTCCAGAGTCACCACTGTCTCAGTCTTTCTAGAGACTAATCAACTGATTCTTGATCAAGTCCCTGTGAGTGCGAACTTAACATTCAGTGAGTCCTGACCAGGCTGTTATACACCAGGCTGTTATACACCAGGCTATTATACACCAGGCTGTTGTACACCAGGCTGTTATACACCAGGTTGTTATACATCACGCTATTATACATCAGGCTATTATACACCAGGCTACTATACACCAGGCTATTATACACCAGGCTGCTATACACCAGGCTGTTATACACCAGGCTGTTATACACCAGGCTGTTATACACCAGACTGTTATACACCAGGCTGTTATACACCAGGCTGTTATATACCAGGCTGTTATATACCAGGCTGTTATATACCAGGCTGTTATATACCTGACTGTTGTACACTAGGGTGTATAAAGTCTCTAAACAGCATTTTCAGATGGCAAGGATGTTTATTTAAGAATTAGGATACATATGCAAGAGTAGGGTATCGATATTGTTGAAAAGTTTCGTCTTTCATGGTCTGGAATGATATCGTTCCAGACCATGGAGCTGAACTCTTCTCCAGGCTGAGACCCCTCAAGGGAGGTTCCTTGATGCTGGTGAGGGGCTCTTGATCTAGGGAATTAAATCTGTGCTCCGGTTCCCTGAATCGAATCTGAATACCTTCCATCCCCCCACATGCGCTGTATAATCCTACGGGTTTAGCGCTCCCCCATGATTATAATAATCCAGGCCGAGAGACTACCTCATATCTCCAAGGTTGATGGACTGATCACGTATTCATTTCACTTCTACACCTGTTGCCTCTGGATTTGGCTCAAGAAGCCTACTGTATAGGCGAAATATTTCAACAAGAACGATATCCAACTGTTGCACACATGTCTTAATCATCAATTTAAGATATATTGATTAATAGCAATTCATCTCCTGCACACCTCCTACAGCTCGGACGAGGGACACGAAAAATAACAATTATTTCTCGTGATCAGAACTTAATCAAAAACAAATTTCTAATTATCTTTAGGAGTCGTAAAAGGACCAGACAAGTTTATGAATATGAATGAAGGAGTCTGGGCCAGGCAGCACCTCGACAACATTACCCTCTACATCTTCCCCAAGTTAAACCGTGACCAATGTAAGAGAGTCTTAAATATTTCCCAAGTACCAATTTGCCTGTTGTAACTCCGGATATTTTATGCAAAACATGTGTCCCTTGCTTTTACATTTGGGCTAAAAGGCTACAAAGGATCAATTGTTTACAAGACTTATAGGTACCCATTACGGGTTTAGCGGTTTTCGTCAGTATAAAAATACAAGATATGGATGATGCCGTGTGTAGGTATACTTGCCTCTCGCGGCTTGTTGTGTCATCACAGTGAGGCACTCTTCGCTCAGTGTTGTGTCATCACAGTGAGGCACTCTTCGCTCAGTGTTGTGTCATCACAGTGAGGCACTCTTCGCTCAGTGTTGTGTCATCACAGTGAGGCACTCTTCGCTCAGTGTTGTCATCACAGTGAGGCACTCTTCGCTCAGTGTTGTGTCATCACAGTGAGGCACTCTTTGCTCAGTGTTGTGTCATCACAATGAGGCACTCTTCGCTCAGTGTTGTGTCATCACAGTGAGGCACTCTTTGCTCAGTGTTGTGTCATCACAATGAGGCACTCTTTGCTCAGTGTTGTGTCATCACAATGAGGCACTCTTTGCTCAGTGTTGTGTCATCACAGTGAGGCACTCTTTGCTCAGTGTTGTGTCATCACAATGAGGCACTCTTTGCTCAGTGTTGTGTCATCACAGTGAGGCACTCTTCGCTCAGTGTTGTGTCATCACAATGAGGCACTCTTCGCTCAGTGTTGTCCATCACAGTGAGGCACTCTTCGCTCAGTGTTGTCCATCACAATCAATGAAAGAAGAGGCACATGTCAGGTGTGTGGAGAGTATCGGGCACTAATGGGTGTGCTGGATCACATATGGCCTCTGCAGAGAACAGCCCACAGCCTCCACAGGCAGATGAAAGTTCCAATGGTAACCTCCTCAGTTGCGAAGATCTTCTGATGGTATTCAAATCCACTGCTGCCAGTACCCTATCTCACATTCCTAAGACAGCTCGTCCATATGCGGCAGGGAAATTTACACAGGCCTTCTTAAGCAGATGAATGGAGGTTCCACAAACTTAGAAGCCCGAGGCACCATTAAGGCATGGCGCAACCTATTGCTCGGCAATGTCTGTCTTGCAGTTCCTACAATATGAGGCAAACTGCTAACCACATCAGTCATCAAGGCAGTGCGCAACTACCCAAGAATACATAACTGTGTCCCTCTGCCCCACCATAGCAGGAATCACAGAGGTATACCCAATGAAAAAATGCACTGAAAACGAGAAAATTTGCTAACATGTTAGCAATAAAATCGAAGATAACACAGTGGGAGCAATCAGAATAATTACAAGTGACGACACTGTTGCTCCCAAAGATGAGACCACAGCCCAAGCACTAAGAGACAAGCACCCAACAAGGGACACCATAGTCGTCAACAACAACCCTGAGGAAGACCTTATCCCTGAACAATTAATTTTGCCAGAATCAGAAGTCTATAAGGCGATAGTGTCATTTCCAGCAGGATCTGCAGGAGGTTACACTGGAATTCGACCACAACACCTCAAAGAGATGGTAAATCCAGTACTCGGCACATCTGCATCAATTCTTCTCTCCGAGTTAACAACCTTCGTTAACAACTGCCTGGCTGGTAGGATTCCAGAAGAAGTGGAACCTTTCATTTTTGGAGCCTCTTTATACGCTTTGAAGAAGAAGGATGGGGTAATCAGGCCCATTGCTGTCGGTAACGCTCTTCGCGGTCTCGTTGCCTAAACAGCAGTAAGGAACATTCGTCTGGAAGCTGCCAGTTTACTCCAGCCACACCAACTCGGCTTTAGGGTTTCTCAAGGCAGTAAAGCCGCAGCTCGTGTGGCAATGGCCTACATCAGGGACTTACCAGAAGACAAGGCCGTAGTCAAGCTTGACTTTAGAAATGCCTTTAATATGGTGAAAAGAGATGTGGTCTTGCCAGCCGTTCGGGATCGGTTCCCCAGTCTTTTTCCCTTCATTTCAGCTGGCTACAGCAAACCCTCAATTCTTTTGTTTGGCGAACATGAAATTCCCTCATCAGAGGGTGTTCAGCAGGGTGACCCACTCGCTCCACTTCTCTTCTACTTGACAGTAAGAGAACTAACTTCCAGCCTGTGCAGCGAGCTCAACATCTGGTACCTGGATGATGGCACTCTGGCAGGTACTGAAGAGTCCCTGCTAGAGGACCTACAACTGGTGAAGACACAGGGAGAAGCCTTGGGACTCATCCTCAATCCCTCCAAGTGTGAAATCATCACAACGAACCAGGAAATAATCAGAGCTGTGCGAACAATCCTCCCTGAAGTCTCTACTACCACTCCATCCAAGAGCACCCTCTTGGGAGCACCGCTGGGTCATCAGGCCATCGACACAGTCCTCAAGGACAAACTGAATGACCTGAAGAGAATGGAGGAGAGAATAAGAGATCTCGATGCCCATGATGCCCTGTATCTCCTCACAAGGTGTCTTACTCTGCCAAGACTCACTTCCTGAGGTGCGCACCCTCTTTTGACAACCCAACACTCAACGAATATGACTCACTCCTGAGATCAATCTTTAAGAAGGCACTGAATCTGTCACTGGAAGATCAGCAATGGGATCAGGCAACCCTCCCAGTGCGACTGGGAGGTATAGGGGTGCGCAAAGCAACGCAGGTAGCTTTACCTGCATTTCTGTCTTCGTGTTTGGCTTCCAGTGCATTAGTCAAGGAGATTGTCCCCGAACGCTTGAGAGGTGCGGTAGGAGCTCAAGACCCCAGGTTCATTGAAGCAGCCGTGCGGTGGGACACCCTTGCCGACTCCTCCAGTAGACCAGCTCCTCCCAAAGAGCACAAACAGTCCCACTGGGACAAACCGATCGTGGAAAAAATCGCCAACACAGTACTCACCAACTCTTCAGGAAAGGACAAAGCTCGTCTCCTAGCGGTGAAGGCACCACATTCAGGAGATTTCCTTCTAGCTGTTCCCAATTCCTCTCTGGGCACTCGACTCGACCCACAGGCCATTCGGATTGGTGTTGCTCTTCGCCTAGCCGCCCCCATACTCACCGAACATAGGTGTATTTGCGGCAGGGCGACGGCTGATCAATTCGGACTTCATGGTCTCGTGTGTCACACATCAGAAGGGAAGTATGCTAGACATGAGGAGGTCAACGACATCATAAAGAGAAGCCTCGCCACAGCCCGTTGCCCAGCTCAACGGGAACCCCAAGTACAGAGGTCTGACGGAAGTCAAAAGCGTCCTGATGGAGCCACTATGCTACCCTGGAAGGATGGTAAGCAGATTGCCTGGGACTACACCTGTGCCGCAACAATGGCAGACACCTACTTGCCACACTCCGAAGCTGAAGGGGGTTGAGCTGCCAGCTTCAGAGAGACCCAAAAGACCCGCAAATATGAAGGCCTTTCCCCTTGCTATAACTTCATCCCAATAGGGTCGGAGACCCTTGGAGCATGGGGCAAGTGTGCTCTAAAGTTCCTCAAAGAGCTGGGTGAAAAACTCATCATAGAAACCAAGGATCACAGGGCGGCCAGCTTCCTCTTTCAGAGACTCAGTGTTGCGATCCAGAGGGGAAATGCCTGCAGCATTCTGGGCACGCGGCCCACCGCCGGGGAGCTGGACGAAGTATTCGAGATGTAGCTCTGAGATGTTATCTATGTTGTTCTACTCCCTATTGTATTTTTGTCAATGTATTTTGTCTTTAAATAAAGTCTACATAGAATATAGGGGTGGTAGGAGAAGACAATATTCAAACAGCTCCAGGGAGAACCTTGAGTTTTCCCTGAAGTAAGTTTATTCTTTTCTCTGAGGATGAGGGTCCCCAGCACAGTTCCAGAGGTGGTTCCTTTTATATATATATATATATATATATATATATATATATATATATATATATATATATATATATATATATATATATATTTTACCCCCTCCCTCCAACCTTTCCTAGGCCGACCCCTACCCCGCCTTCCTTCCACTACAGACTGATACACTCTTGAAGTCATTCTGTTTCGCTCCATTCTCTCTACATGTCCGAACCACCTCAACAACCCTTCCTCAGCCCTCTGGACAACAGTTTTGGTAATCCCGCACCTCCTCCTAACTTCCAAACTACGAATTCTCTGCATTATATTCACACCACACATTGCCCTCAGACATGACATCTCCACTGCCTCCAGCCTTCTCCTCGCTGCAACATTCATCACCCATGCTTCACACCCATATAAGAGCGTTGGTAAAACTATACTCTCATACATTCCCCTCTTTGCCTCCAAGGACAAAGTTCTTTGTCTCCACAGACTCCTAAGTGCACCACTCACTCTTTTTCCCTCATCAATTCTATGATTCACCTCATCTTTCATAGACCCATCCGCTGACACGTCCACTCCCAAATATCTGAATACGTTCACCTCCTCCATACTCTCTCCCTCCAATCTGATATCCAATCTTTCATCACCTAATCTTTTTGTTATCCTCATAACCTTACTCTTTCCTGTATTCACCTTTAATTTTCTTCTTTTGCACACCCTACCAAATTCATCCACCAATCTCTGCAACTTCTCTTCAGAATCTCCCAAGAGCACAGTGTCATCAGCAAAGAGCAGCTGTGACAACTCCCACTTTGTGTGTGATTCTTTATCTTTTAACTCCACGCCTCTTGCCAAGACCCTCGCATTTACTTCTCTTACAACCCCATCTATAAATATATTAAACAACCACGGTGACATCACACATCCTTGTCTAAGGCCTACTTTTACTGGGAAATAATTTCCCTCTTTCCTACATACTCTAACTTGAGCCTCACTATCCTCGTAAAAACTCTTCACTGCTTTCAGTAACCTACCTCCTACACCATACACTTGCAACATCTGCCACATTGCCCCCCTATCCACCCTGTCATACGCCTTTTCCAAATCCATAAA
>NW_027199268.1:0-33928 GCF_038502225.1 Cherax quadricarinatus | reverse complement strand
TTTTAATTTTCTTCTTTTGCACACCCTACCAAATTCATCCACCAATCTCTGCCTTCTTCTTCAGAATCTCCCAAGAGCACAGTGTCATCAGCAAAGAGCAACTGTGACAACTCCCACTTTATGTGTGATTCTTTATCTTTTAACTCCACGCCTTTTGCCAAGACCCTCGCATTTACTTCTCTTACAACCCCATCTATAAATATATTAAACAACCATGGTGACATCACACATCCTTGTCTAAGGCCTACTTTTACTGGGAAATAATTTCCCTCTTTCCTACATACTCTAACTTGAGCCTCGCTATCCTCGTAAAAACTCTTCACTGCTTTCAGTAACCTACCTCCTACACCATACACCTGCAACATCTGCCACATTGCCCCCCTATCCACCCTGTCATACGCCTTTTCCAAATCAATAAATGCCACAAAGACCTCTTTAGCCTTATCTAAATACTGTTCACTTATATGCTTCACAGTAAACACTTGGTCCACACACCCCCTATCTTTCCTAAAGCCTCCTTGTACATCTGTTATCCTACTCACCGTTTTATTTTTAATTCTATCAATAATAACTCTACCATACACTTTACCAGGTATACTCAACAGACTTATCCCCCTATAATTTTTGCACTCTCTTTTGTCCCCTTTGCTTTATACAAAGGAACTATGCATGCTCTCTGCCAATCCCTAGGTACCTTACCCTCTTCCATACATTTATTAAATAATTGCACCAACCACTCCAAAACTATATCCCCACCTGCTTTTAACATTTCTATCTTTATCCCATCAATCCCGGCTGCCTTACCCCTTTTCATTTTACTTACTGCCTCACGAACTTCCCCCACACTCACAACTGTCTCTTCCTCACTCCTATAAGATATTATTCATATTTGCCCTATACACGAAATCACAGCTTCCCTATCTTCATCAACATTTAACAATTCCTCAAAATATTCCCTCCATCTTCCCAATACCTCTAACTCTCCATTTAATAACTCTCCTCTCCTATTTTTAACTGACAAATCCATTTGTTCTCTAGGCTTATTTAACTTGTTAATCTCACTCCAAAATTTTGTCTTACTTTCAACAAAATTTGTTGATAACATCTCACCCACTCTCTCATTTGCTCTCTTTTTACATTGCTTCACCACTCTCTTAACAATTTCGCCAAAATCATTCTGAACTCAACGAAAAAAAAATATATTTGATTGTGTTTGTTTAGTACTTAATTATTGTAAACGTATTTAAAATGTATTTAGTTGGGTTAGGCTAAAATAAATTGTTCTTGTTATAATAAGGTTAGGTAAGTTTTCTAAGATTCTTTTGGTGAAAATTATAAATTTTTCCATTAACATTAATGAAAAAATATATCTTTAAACGTATAAGAGAAAATTTCAGAAAGGACTTAATTTTAAATGAGTTCTTGCTAATTGACCAGTTTTACATATTCGGCACGACATGTACATATATATATATATATATATATATATATATATATATATATATATATATATATATCCAGAGCTTACTTTAATGCCTTGGCATGGCTCCGCCTCTTTTCCCCACCCACTACTTAATCGTTAACGGTTTAGCGCTTCCTCATGATGATAAGTATGAACAGCTGTCAGTATCTACAAAGTTCACTTGAACAATATGCCTCAAAAACCAGGGCTATTTGAGCTACCTCAAAAACCAGGCCTATGAGCGCGACCTGATTACCCCGTTCCTTTAATTATTCAGGCGCTTGAATCAAACTATTAAAATTTTTAAATCTGAATTGTGTATTAATTATAGGACAGTGAATGCAGGCAGGATGACTAGTAAGCAAGGAGGTTGAAAGGTAAGAATCCAAATAGTTTGTAAATAGAGATACAAGAATGTAGTTAGTTATTTAGGTAGATAAGAATGCTAGTAACCTGAAAGTAGATTTCCGAGAAGGTATGCAAGTAGTTAGACAAACAGGCAAATAAGTAGATAGGTAATCATGTACATCAGTAGGAAGGTAACCAGGAATATAATAAGTAAACAGATAAGTGGATAAACTGATTTGAGAAAGGTAAGCAAACACTATTAAAGAGGTTTGAGATCAGGTAGATAATTTCACATATAGATAAGCATATAAACAGAGGATTTGAGGAATTAGTCAGAAAGGCAAAAATTAAATGGATAGGCGCTCGTACTGGCCATTTCAAGAGATAGTGAAATAGTTTTTGTGTAGATGCCGATACAGATGCTAGAGGTAGATGAATGATAGATAGATGCAGACACAGAACATGTACGAAAGTAGATAAGGGCTTTGCAGTTTTCTAAACTGAACCTGAAGAAAAAAATTGTTTTGGGGAAAAATGTTAATACAGAATATGAAGGTAGATTGACGTTGGGTAGATACTAATTCGGAACATGAGGGTAGACAGGTTTTTGGTAGACACCAGTTCAGAGTATGACGGTAGACAGACGACCGTCAGATTCCGATAAAGCAAACAGGAACTTAGGTATCACCTCAACATTTTAAAATCCACTAGTAACCTAATTGTAACTTAAAAGATCAGAGTGATTACCTTCACTCTGTCCAGGAGTTAATCACTATATTGGTTCACCACTATCTACAAGTGATTGATTTAACTATTTTTCCCTTTTATCTTTTATGTAATAAGGTTAGTCTAATAAACGGATTAAATGGGAAAATTGGGATCATGAGACGGGGAAGTGGCGGAAGATGATTAGAAAAACTATTAAATATACCAATTACTGAACACCTCAAGTATTACAAGCATTTATCTAAAAAAGATATAAGATATACATATGGATATAGCTATATAACATGTATCACAATGCAAAAGAGAGTCTTCAATTTAATTACAATGACTATAATTAAAAATATCCACGAGAACCCTCCTTGGATCTATGGAGATCTAAGTCTCGTGTATTCTCCTCGTATCATTCCTGGATTTTTTAAAATTAATGTTGCTGTATCCCTAACATAAAATATAACTGATCATATATCCCTTGGTACTTTCATCATTGTTGAAAACCAATATAATTTGCCTTAAGAAGCGGGTCTATAAAGTCCTTAATAGCTAAGGAGATAATGTCAAAAGACAGATCAGCACTTCTTAGTGGAGGAAATAAAACCAATTTAAAAACAAGTGGACCCTGCCACTTTCTCCCAGCAAGTAATGGGAGAGAAGAAATTTTAGTTGCATACAAATTATGAAGATTACACACAGATTTCATCACAAGCGAATGCTAGAGCTTAAGTAACTTCACAGGCTATCACCTTCCTCCTCCAAGTGAAGCAAAAAATTAGGTAGCAGACTCTAGAGTTTTCCAAAACATTTAGATTTTTACCAAGCTTTTACACAAAGACGTTAGCAAACACAAGCGAAACTATTATTTATTTTTCAATATCTTCTTAAAAATTAATTTAACCTTTTTTTTTTTAATCTTAGAAAAAAATTCCCAGTTTGAACAAGGTAAGGTCCTCCCATAGTTACTTTTTCAAGGCTAGTCGTAAATCAAGTCATTTCTACTCCTCAACACCACTTCCTCTCCCAGAACCATTATCATCCACTCTCCTGTATTCAGCCCCGTCAATTTTAGGAAATACACCTGGAACACTCAACCTCTTACTTTCTCTTGATTCTAACAGCATACTTTTAATTTAACAACTCCCACAATTTAGTGAGCATATGCTCACTCAGAGGTTCCTGGGCCAATCTTGCTGCCACGAAACACTCACCAGGCTTCACGTCAAACTTCATTAATTAATCATCCACATTATCTTTCATCTTAAAATCAAACATTATCATCAGAATACAAAGTATCACAATGTGTTTCAATATTTAACTTTCATTGCAACAAATTTATTGTCAAATAAATAATATATACTACAGCTGACATGCCTGGATTAATTAATGACTGATTCTTCAACAGGAAAAATGGAGTGGTACTGAACGGACAGGTATCCGAGTAGCTAGACAAAGAGTAGAGTTCTTCTGGAATCGGTTTTTCCTTCTTTTTATTTTTAAAATGTACATTAATTTTCTTGAGAATGGGCTAACATCAAAGACCGGAAAGTTTGCAGAGTAGAAAATTGAAAAAAATGCAGCATCCAAAGCAGATTGAGCATTCAGAATGATCTGCACAAGTAAGCGCTGTGGCATGACATGCAGATGACGAGCTATGACGATGACACGGGCAAAGTAATGCATACTGGATATAATCTAAATCACTAATATAAAATGTTTGGCAACAAACTAACCGAAACAAATAAAGAAAAGAACCTTTGACTAATCATAAGCAAAAACTAAACAAGTACTAAACAATGCCTATACGAGTAGCAAAAATAAATTCCGTATCAAATTATTTCGAGTACAAAACAACAACCATGTAGACTATGATGCGCTTGCTAGATCCCATTTTTCTAACATGCCCTCCAGTTTTAGTTTCCAAAATGGCACAAAACCGACGCTAAGATGAAGAGTCAAGACAGAAGAGCATCCAAGCTCATACAGTCAGTATTAAAGAAACATTGTGTAATACGGTGACCAGAACTGTGCAGCATAATCTAAATGAGGACTTCTGTTATAACACATTATAATATATTATATTATATTATATTATATATAGAGCGTGGTAGTAGAACAAAATATTCAAATAGTTCCCGGGAGAACATTGAGTTTTCCCTGAGGTACATTTATTTCTTCTCTGAGGATGAGGGTCTCCGGAGTGGTACCTCCCTATATATATATATATATATATATATATATATATATATATATATATATATATATATATATATATATATATATATATATATATATATATATATATATATATGCAAATATATATATATATATATATATATATTATATATATATATATATTTTTTATTTTTTTTTTTATTATCACACCGGCCGATTCCCACCAAGGCAGGGTGGCCCGAAAAAGAAAAACTTTCACCATCATTCACTCCATCACTGTCTTGCCAGAAGGGTGCTTTACACTACAGTTTTTAAACTGCAACATTAACACCCCTCCTTCAGAGTGCAGGCACTGTACTTCCCATCTCCAGGACTCAAGTCCGGCCTGCCGGTTTCCCTGAATCCCTTCATAAATGTTACTTTGCTCACACTCCAACAGCACGTCAAGTATTAAAAACCATTTGTCTCCATTCACTCCTATCAAACACGCTCACGCATGCCTGCTGGAAGTCCAAGCCCCTCGCACACAAAACCTCCTTTACCCCCTCCCTCCAACCCTTCCTAGGCCGACCCCTACCCCGCCTTCCTTAGTAGTAGGTTGGTAGGTAGTAGGTTGGTAGACAGCAACCACCCAGGGAAGTACTACCGTCCTGCCAGATGACTGTGAAACAAAAACCTGTAACTGTTTTGCATGATGGTAGGATTGCTGGTTTCTTTTTCTGTCTCATAAACACGCTAAGATAACAGGGATATCTTGCTACTCCTACTTACACTTTGGTCACACTTCACAGACACGCACATGCATATATATATATACATACATCTAGGTTTTTCTCCTTTTTCTAAATAGCTCTTGTTCTTTTTTATTTCTTCTATTGTCCATGGGGAAGTGGAAAAGAATCTTTCCTCCGTAAGCCATGCGTGTCGTATGAGGCGACTAAAATGCCGGGAGCAATGGGCTAGTAACCCCTTCTCCTGTATACAATTACTAAAAAAGAGAAGAAGAAAAACTTTATATATATATATATATATATATATTTATATAAAGCCACTCGCCCACAAAACCTCCTTTACCCCCTCCCTCCAACTTTTTCGAGGACGACCCCTACACCGCCTTCCTTCCCCTACAGATTTATACGCTCTCTATGTCATTCTACTCTGATCCATTCTCTCTAAATGACAAAACCACCTCAACAACCCCTCTTCAGCACTCTGACTAATACTTTTATTAACTCCACACCTTCTCCTAATTTCCACACTCCGAATTTTCTGTATAATATTTACACCACACATTGGCCTAAGACAGGACATCTCCAATGCCTCCAACCGTCTCCTCGCTGCAGCATTCACAACCCAAGCTTCACACCCATATAAGAGTGTTGGTACTACTATACTTTCATACATTCACTTCTTTGCCTCCATAGATAACATTTTTTGTCTCCACATGTACCTCAACGCACCACTCGCCTTTCTTTCTTCATCAATTCTATGATTAACCTCATCCTTCATAAATCCATCAGCTGACACGTCAGTTCACAAATATCTGAAAACATTCACTTCTTCCATACTCCTCCTCCCCAATTTGATATCCAATTTTTCTTTATCTAAATCATTTGATACCCTCATGACCTTACTCTTTTATATGCTCACTTTCAACTTTCTACCTTTACACACTCTCCCAAACTCGTCCACTAACTTTCGCAATTTTTCTTTACAATCTCCCATAAGAACAGTATCATCAGCAAAATGTAACTGTGTCAATTCCCATTTTGTATTTGATTCCCCATAATTTAATCCCACCCCTCTCCCGAACATCCTAGCATTTACTTCTTTTACAACTCCACCTATAAATATATTAAACAACAATGGTGACATAACACATCCCTGTCTAACACCTACTTTTACCGGGAAGTATTCTCCCTCTCTTCTACACACACTAACCTGAGCCTCACTATCCTCATAAAAACTCTTTACAGCATTTAGTAACTTACCACCTATTCCATATACTTGCAACATCTGCCACGTTGCTCCCCTATCCACTCTATCATATGCCTTTTCTAAATCCTTAAATGCAGTAAAAACTTCCCTATCCTTATCTAAATACTGTAAACACTTGATCTACACATCCCCTACCCACTCTAAAACCTCCTTGCTCATCCGCAATCCTACATTCTATCTTACCTCTAATTCTTTCAATAATAACCCTACCGTACACTTTTCCTGTTATACTAAGTAAACTTATTCCTCTATAATTTTTACAATTTCTTTTGTCCCCCTTCTCGTTCTATAAAGGGATTATACATGCTCTCTGCCAACCCCTTGATACCTTCCCCTTTTTCATGCATTTATTAAACAAAAATACCAACCACTCCAACACTATATTCCCCCCTGCTTTCAACATTTCTGTCATGATCCCGTCAGTTCCAGCTGCTTTACCCCCTTTCATTCTACGTAATGCCTCACGCACCTCCCTCACACTCACATCCTGCTCTTCTTCACTCCTAAAAGATGGTATACCTCCCTGGCCAGTGCATGAAATAACCGCCTCCCTTTCTTCGTCGACATTTGAAAGTTCCTCAAAATATTCTCGCAATTTACCCAATACCTCCATCTCTCCATCTACTAACTCTGATTTTAACTGACAAATCCTTTCGTTCACTAGGCTTTCTTAACTTGTTTTACTCACTCCAAATTTTTTTCTTATTTTCATTAAAATTTCTTGACAGTGCCTCTCCCTCTCTATCATCTGCTCTCCTTTAGCACTCTCATCACTCTCTTCACCTTTCTTTTACTCTCGATATACTCTACTCTTCTTACAACACTTCTGCTTTGTAAAAACCTCTCATAAGCTACCTTTTCTCTTTTATCACACCTTTTACTTCATCATTCCACCAATCACTCCTCTTTCCTCCTGCACCCACCCTCCTATAACCACAAACTTCTGCCCCACATTCTAATACTGCGTTTTTAAAGCTAACCCAACCCTCTTCAACCCCCCCCCCCCAAATACTCATACTTGCATCAGCCCACCTTTATGCCAATAGTTGCTTATATCTCAGCCGAACTTCCTTCTCAATTAGTTTATACACTTTCACCTCCCTCTTACTTGTTGTTGCCATTTTCCTCTTGTCCCATCTACCTCTTACTCTAACTGTAGCTACAACTAAATAATGATCCAGTATATCAGTTGCCCCTCTATAAACGTGTACATCCTGGATCCTACCCAACAACCTTCCATCAACCAATACATAAGAACATAAGAAAGGAGGAACAATGCAGCAGGCGTGCTGGCCCACATTAGGCAGGTCCATTACAATCCCCACTAAGAAAATATTTGCCCAACCCAATTTTCAATGCTACCCAAGAAATAAATTTTGATGATTCTAATTACTCATTATGCAAGTCTCACTCAAATCCAACCCCTCTCACTCATATATTTATCTAACATAAATTTGAAACTACCCAACGTTTTAGCTTTAATAACCCTACTAGGCAGACTGTTCTACTCATCAACTATACATAATCTAACAAACTACTTTCATTACGTGCTATATCATACCTTGTATATTTATTTATCCTCTTTTTCATAAATATGTATTACTTATTACCAAACCTCTTTCTACACATTGCTCAATTAAAGGCTCCCCATTTTCATTTACCCCTGGCACCCCAAATTTACCTACTACTCCCTCCACAACATTTTTACCCACTTTAGCATTGAAATCACCAACCACAAGTTCTCTCACACTTGGTTCAAAACTCCCCATGCATTCACTCAACATTTCCCAAAATCTCTCTCTCTCCTCTACACTTCTCTCTTCTCCAGGTGCATATACGCTTACTATAACCCACTTTTCACATCCAACCTTTATTTTACTCCACATAATCCTTGAATTAATACATTTATAGTCCCTCTTTTCCTGCCATAGCAACTCCTTCTTTAGCTCTATTTGAAACAAATGACATAATCCAATTTATTCCTCTCCACTGAAACTCTCCCACCTATTTCAGCTTTGTTTCACTTAAAGCCAGGACATCCAGCTTCTCATTCATAACATCCACAATCATCTCTTTATCATTTGCACAACATCCACCCACATTCAGACATCCCACTTTAACAATTTTCTTCTTAATCTTTTTAATAATTATTAAAAGAAAAGGGGTTACTAGCCCATTGCTCCCGGCATTTTAGTTGACTTTTACAACACGCATGGCTTACGGAGTAAAGATTCTTGTTCCACTTTCCCATTGATATAAAAAAGAAAAGTAATAAGAACATGAACTGTTAAGATAAAATCAAAGAAAACTCAGAGGAGTGTGTATAAATAAACGTGTACATATATGTGTAGTGTGACCTAAGTGTAAGTAGAAGTAGCAAGACGTACCTGTATTATATATATATATATATATATATATATATATATATATATATATATATATATATATATATATATATATATATATATATATATATATATATATATATATGCAATAAGATCACAGTAAACAGGTGATTTTAAAATATGCAAAACAACCACTGTGATATATATATATATATATATATATATATATATATATATATATATATATATATATATATATATATATATATATATATGTCGTGCCGAATATGTAAAACTGGTCAATTAGCAAGAACTCATTTAAAATTAAGTCTTTTCTAAAATTTTCTCTTATACGTTTAAAGATATATTTTTTCATTAATGTTAATGTAAAAAAAATTAATTTTGCTCCAAAAGAATCTTAGAAAACTTACCTAACCTTATTATAACAAGAACAATTTATTTTAGCCTAACCCAACTAAATATATTTTAGATTTGATTACAATAATTTAATACTAAACAAACACAGTGAAATATATTTTTTTCGTTAGGTTCAGAATGATTTTGGCGAAATTATTGCATACACAAATTTTTGCTTGTCCTATATGGCAAGATGAGCGTTGCTATTTAAGCCAAGATCGCAAGTTCTGCCTATTCGGCACGACATACATATATATATATATATATATATATATATATATATATATATATATATATATATATATATATATATATATATATATATATATATATATATATATTTCCATTCCTATAATATTTCTATGATACAAATTTCTACTTAACCCCACTACCTATATTTTCAAATACTAATCTTGTGTACCTGTAAATGTTTGACACAATAACAGCTAAACACCATATAAAACCATCCACAGCTGACATAGCGTGAAGTTTTAGTGTGTAGACATTGGTCGAGCATCACCAGTCCTTCATGAAACCACCTGGCATAATGAGCAATCCTGTGATTTTGTATATCATTGTCTCTACTAAATAGCTATCAAGCATGTATAACCCATAATTTGAGTTATATATGGTAGTAGTCAAAAAAACGGCTGGGGGGCTCCTTCCGGAAAAGGCATGCGTCTGGAGGGCTCCTTCCGGAAAAAGGCATGCGGCTGGGAGGCTCCTTCCGGTTTAGGCCTTCCACTGGGTGGTGTATCCGGTCTAGGACCAGGAGCTGGAGGGTCACCTTTTCACACCTAGATGTTACTTCCGGTTATGACCATGACCTCGCCCTCGAGACTACCTCACCCTTGACCCCCCAACCAATACCCCCGCCCACGACCCCCCCCCCTTCGCGACCCCGCCGTCGCGCCGCGCGCCCGCCCGCGCGCCCGCCCGCGCGCCCCGCCCCGCCCGCGCCCTTCGCGACCCCCGCCCGCGCGTCCGCCCGCGCCCTTCGCCACCCCCGCCCGCGCCTTCTGCAGCGTCGTCCGGATCGCCCCCGCGCCTCGAATTTTTTCTTATGATCTCCTTGGATCAAGTTTTTTTTTTGGATCCCCCCTATGGGGTTTTCGAAATTCTCCATCTCCTCGGATCAAGTTTTTTGGATCCCCCCTATGGGGTTTTCGAAATTCTCCATCTCCTCGGATCCCTCTCCCACTTTCACCCCCCAACCCCAAAAATTTCTCGATAATACAAGTTTTTGGATCCCCCCCTATGGGGTTTTCGAAATTCTCCATCTCCTTGGATCAAGTTTTTTTGGATTCCCCCCTATGGGGGTTTCGAAAGTCTCCATCTCCTCGGATCAAATTTTTGGATTACCCCTCTCTCATAGGGAAAACATTTTCATCATCAGAAAGACACATTTCAGGATAACACTAATACACAATATTTTTTTCATTATTTATTATACAGCCATTACATTTCTGGTAATACAAACAAATACAATTTCATTGAAAAAAGCTACAATTCATTGACTAAAATCAACGTAGAGTAATTTTTCTTCTCTTGTAGAATTTCTGTGCATTTTGTTCAGGGTCGTCGTCTTCTTCCTCATCTGTTATACAATAAACTTCTGGGGGGGGAAGCTGGTGGATAATAAATGGGGGAATCCTCATCCATACATGAAGTAGGTTGGGAATTTGTCATAAAATATTCCATCTCGCTCCATACGCATTTATCGCAATAACAACTACTAACACATTCTCCACTCATATGAGACTGGGGAGAAGGGTCGATCTCGGCGTGGGTAGGAGTTACAATATCCTGGATAATAGCGTTAACATCAACCACTTGAGTAGGAGGCACAGTCTCAACATCCACATGAGGTCGGGGAGAAGTCTCGTTGGTAGGAGGGGTAGCAACAGCATCTCCATATGGATGGGTAGGAGGCTGGGTGGATCTCGCTCCTAACAATCCCATCAACTCGCAAATCATTTTCTCCTGTCGGATATGATTTGCGCGAATAAGTTCCAACAACCGCATTATATTCGCATCTGGCAAAGAAAAAAAAATTTCTCGATTAGAAGAAGAATAAGGCATGCTTTACCGTATTAAAAGCTTTATTGGTTAATACATTAATTTCTTAAACATTTATGTAAAAACATTTTCACATAGAATAAAGACTACCAGAGCACGAACAAAAATACTTGTTATTTACCGCAGGTGATTATTCCGACACAGAGCGCAGTCGCTCTTCCTGCAGCATTACCTTCCAACGAAAGATTCATCCTGATTCGTCTGACGATAGTACGAGATTTCCAGCACGGGCATTTGCATGTTGTTATGACTTTGTCGCTGTTTCAATTTTAAAATGTTTAAACGCTCATTCTACCGTAATAGTGGGATTCCACATACAGATTCATATTTCAGGTTGAATTATTACGCAACATTAGTTCTGAACATGAGATAATGTCATGATATTGCTTATAACAGGCTGTTTTGTTGACTTTCACAAAGTCTGCACTCAAAGGTATAGAGATGTGACATAGATTGAAAGATTTTATATAAAGAGAGGTATATAGAAGAAGATTGCAGTCATTTTCATAAACAGTCCTCTGATGACAACATAAATATATATAGTCTTCATATTTACACAATGTTTAACACCCAAAACAGTCAAGATATATATAGAGTTTACTTATATAGCAATATTACTAATACCAGAATATTCATTATTTGTCAGATACAATATAAATGTTGTTTATTTTTCACAGAGTTCATAATAATCTTCATTTATTTATGGTAAAATATTCTTAAAATACGAGACACTTTTTATATGATGTTTTCAAGGCAATATTATTTTCATAATTATGATTTATACTTTGCAGAGCTTCATCATTGCTTTATTATTTAGTATAATGACCAAATATCAGACGTTTTGGCTCTTTTCTGGTTAGCCAAGTCATATTTGCTTCGTCATTATTTATTAGATATGGCAGCTTCTACCAGCACGCCAAAGTCAATACTCTGGTTATAGTTTTGTTTGAGAAAATTATATGTGGGTCAGAGCTGAATGCCTTCAGCCTGCAGAGTTTCAAGGCAAGGATATAGCTGCATGGGTAGGAATTGTTAGTTTGGCTACAAGAATCATTAAGAGCTAAATTCTCGAAATGAGTCTGCTATGTTGAAAATAGTACGGACAGTCTATATTCTCCATCATAGTACTCATATTGGCCCAATATAATAAAGCATATTGGTATGCTTCCTGTTCTCAGTGATATTCATGACACTGTGCTTGACAGATGCCAGAATATATGATTTAATGTCTTTTCGAACGATATTGTTACCTTCGTGGTTTGCAGCTCATGCCGACCAATGCAATTACCATTTTCAGATACGGAATGGTTTTTACCGATCCATACTTACGGAATTAATATATTTGTTATGTTTTTCCGCTTGGTCGGAGTCATAATTGCTCATGCGGCGAATGCACTTGCCTGGTCGATATTCGACAATTGGTTCAGGAGCAGGTTTCATGAAAATTCGTCACAAACCAGCATCAGCGAACAGCATTCACTTCATTCACACTTGCCTCGTCTTCAATATCATCTAAACAGCTGTTAAAATAGTATTACTTGCCGTAAATTATCACGAGTTAACGTTATTCGCCCATCGTATCTACTTGATGGGGATAATGCTTACAGTTTAATATACCGTATATGAATAAAGCCGATTCGATTTCATAAGTTACTCATTGAAAGATATAAACACACAGACTTGAATACTGTTCGACTTATAGAATCACAACAGGCGATCTGTCATCATCTTCATGCCTTCAACTCATTTGACAGGTTTATAAACATCATTTCATGTCAGATTGTGCTGGGGCCCAAAATGGTCTTTCTGAATTTTTGCATTTTAAATTGAGTAGTTTATCAGATCCTGATTTACTGGTAATATTACATGTGTGTCTAGCTGTTATTGAGATCAATAAGGCACAGTCCCGGTACCTTGGGAAACCATCAGCCATGAACGAGACAGTGGGGATGGTAGGCTGAGCCTCGGTGTACCTGCAGCAGCATCAGCCGACATACTGTCAATATAACAGTTGGTCATCAACCAAAATTACCAAATGAATTTCAGTTTTCACGCTAATAATCGCCAAAACCGTCTTCATTTCTCCGAGCACAATTGCCCGGACATACTCTTCAATGTTTTCTACGCCTTCATTTTCGCAGAATTGTTCGATAATGTCATTAGCCAACATCGTTCACCCATTTTTAAATGGTTATCTCCGAAAGGTATTCACGCACGGCAATGTAAAGCTGTTATCTTCACCGAGAAATGACACATCTTCAAGTTCTCTCTCTGGGCTTTATAAGGGTTTGCGGGTCAAACATCTGGGCCTCTCACCGAAGTAGTCAAAGAGTCAGACGACTTGGCCGAAGGAGGGAGAAACTGGCTCTCAGCCTGACGGCTCGTTCAATACACCACCCTGAGTCACCACTCGCGAGTAGGAATTAACAGTACACATAGCAGTAAGAACACTTTTGTCATTATATTGAATACCTTCTCTTTCGATCAGCAGCTAATAGGTCACTTCGACAATTGTCTTTTACGCGGTTTATACATTGCGTGTCATACTGTATTTTTAATGTACATTATCAATTACCTCAAAAAGAAGAGGCTACCACCGACACGCCGTGCCACGGGGATCGTCAGTCGTTGTATAAGTTTAACATATATACTAATAGCTCGATTAGATCGGGTACTTATCGCTCAATGTATTTCCCGCCAATTCTTTTTGCAAAGACATGTACCATTACCTAGAACTAGCAGCACGTTTGTCAGTTTCACCTGTTACAAGATTTGTAATATCGTAGCTGTATTATATTTTGCTTTGTTAATAATCACTTCGTTTATCTCCCGACGATATGTGAACATAATTGAAAGCTTTTTGGGGATGATATCACTGCCAAAAGGTTTAACTGCCATTAAGAGATTTCAGAGCTAATATCTCGATTTACAGTTTCTGTACCCTTGTCATATCGCTCAATAATTTGCTTCATATCACTTTATATGCATGTTATTTATTTATCGTAGATTCATATGTAATACATATCTTCAATTTTTGCGGTATATATCGTGTCTTGGGGTAAATTGAGCAGAGCACCATAATCAATTTTTTATTATCTAATATATCGGTCATATAACTATTAATGAAAGTCGAAGGTGGTAATATTGCGAAATAAATCGAGATTCTTGAATCCATTATCATCGCATAGAAGACAAATTGTTATCTTCACATTCTTATAACACACACCAACAAAACATAACATCACAGAGTTTGAGCATATCACTAATATGATATTCACGATAGCTTCTTCCTAGATCGCCTTCATGTAATACCAGTTTTCGCCACTTAGCTCTTCACAAAATCAAAATGTATATACCTGATATATTTAATAAATGCTTTATTTTCATTATAATAGAATCGATTTTCGCGATTCACATTATTTCGATAAACATTTACTACTTCAATAATATTTACGTTCAGCAATGGTAAAGAATGTCATTCGTCCAACTTCACCAAAGCATTTCGCAATAATGGCCAACATTGATCTTCACATACCCTGTTAGTTTCTTCGCCGCATCTCACTTACGGTTTAGTCTCGACAAATTCGTTTTCGGTGCTCACCGAGGTGAGACAGGTGGTTGACTGCCTGCGGAGAAGAACTTGTGTTTAATCACGCCGCACGCACATCATTCCTCTGCTCTCTCTTTCAAACATCTTCACCGAGGCTCGACTACACCGAAGTTGGCACAGCACTTTCACGATTTATTAAACGTCTCGGAAATAATATTTACTGCCAGAGGCATATAATGCCAAGAAATATTTCACCTCTTCTCAGCAAATACTTACTGAAAACCGATTTTCTGTTGGTTATCGCAGATTATCCACTCTGTACTTAAACATTTTGTGTTCAATGGCATTTTATTTCAATCGCCTCTGAAAAACGGATCGACAGCACTTATAAAGTGTTTTCTAAACTGTTAGAACTTTCCGACGATTGCGGGAGACTATTCATAATGCACCACTTCTTTAAATTTTTCTAATAATGATTTCATTAATTTTCAACAGTTCTTTCTTGACTACGCTCGTGCGGAATCAGCACCTTATAAGATAATAGTCATCGCGTACTCACTGGCCTTTTCAGCTCACATTTCGTCAATATATTTGAGGTGGTATGACTGGCGCAAACATTTTTCATGATAAAAATACTTTGTCTTCACCTTCAAATTCAAAATGATATGCTGTTATAGGTTGAAGAATTATTAATTCTATATATTTTAAATATTTATCGACCCGCAGAATGTCATTGCATCACCTGATGAAAATACAATAATTATTGTTGATGATCTATTTTTAAAAGCAGGTAACAGTGAAATTATTCTCGAATGTTTTACTAAAGGTAGACATCATAATATAAACATTATTCTGATTACTCAAAATATATTTCACGGAGGACGATATAGTCGTACCATGGCTTTAAACGCCACGCATTTTGCTTTATTTAAAATGAGGGATCTTGGACAAGTAGAGATTCTGGGGCGACAAGTGTTCGGAAAAAATAAGGAATTTGTAAATATATATAAATCTGCTATAAAACGATCACCCTTTGGTTATTTATTCATAGACCTTGCATTAAATACACCAGAAGCATTACAGTTGCGAACCAATGTGTTACGGCAGGATTCCTACGAAATTGTATACCAATGGAGCGAGCAAAATTAATTGAAAAGGTTTATAGAGATCCTGGATCTGCTGGGTCATTCTCTGGTGTAAACAGTTTATATACAGCTGTAAAAAAGATCGATCCGTCCATAACCTTGAAAGAGGTCAGAAATTTCTTAAATTCAGAAAGATCATATACTTTATACGTTCTTAAACCTAAGAAGTTTCCTCGTAGGAAAATAATTGCTCCTAAACCCAGAGTGATATTAACCTGTGATTTGGGTGATATGTCTAAATTATCCAGATATAATGATGGATATAAATACATTCTCGTGTGTATCGATGTTTTTTCAAGATATTTACAAGCAGTACTCATGAAAAAGAAAGACGGACCGAGCACTTTACATGCATTACAAAACATATTGGAGAATGAAAAGGCGAAGAATATATCGAGATTATTTACAGATAAAGGCAGGGAGTTTCTAAATAAACAGGTACAGAATTATCTCCAGAGTAAGCATATAAAGTTATATCATGTATTTTCGAAAGAAACAAAAGCTTCCATTGCAGAGAGAGGCTTGCAAACGATGAAACGTAAATTATACAAGTATATGACAAGTGCCAATACATTTAATTATTCAAAAGTGTTAAATGAATTAGTAGATGCGTATAATTCATCTCCGCACTCGGGGATTGGCGGTAAAACCCCATTGCAAGTCCATGGTATTACGTCATTGAATGATATAAGGAATCAGTTTCGGATAAATTATAAAAATGGAAGATCCAATAAGAAACGAATCAGTAAGAAATTGGCTGTTGGAGACACAACAAGAGTGACTCTTAGCAGATCATCCGCGTTTAACCGAGGGTTTCACACACAAAATACAGAGGAAATATTTAAAATATATAGAATTAATAATTCTCAACCTATAACAACATATCATTTGAAAGATTTGAAAGGTGAAAAGATTAAAGGAATATTTTATCGCGAAGAATTGACGCCAGTCATACCACCTCCAGAATATATTATCGACAGAGTATTGAAACGAAAAAAAATTGGTGGAATTACGCATTATTTGGTATCTTATAAAGGTTATGATTCCACTTTTAATTCGTGGGTCAAAGAAGGAGATTTGTTGAAGGTACAATGAAAAAATCATTATTAGAAAAATTTAAAGAATTAATTACATTACTTAATAGTCTCCCACGCAATCATCGGAAGAGTTTATTACAACAGTTTAAGAAAACGCACATAAGTTGTATCAGTGAGATTTTCAAGAATTTGATTAAGAATAAAATACCATTAGACCCTAAAATATTTAAAAAGTACAAGAACGAGATTAAATCATTAGCTTGTAAGAAAATCGGTTTTCAGCGTAAAAAGAAATATTTGCTGAGTATCAGAGGTGGAAATCTTCTTGGCATTATATTACCTCTAGCAGTAAATATTATTTCGAGATTGTTTAATAAATCATGAAAGAATTTTATCTTGTACCAACTTCAGTTATGAATCGGAAACCTCTCGAGTTAGTAAAATCGGAGGGTGACGAGAATTTAGAAGGGGGTGGTGGTGGTGCATGCTTGAAGCGTGGTGTTAAACGCAAGTTTAAGACTACTCCCGCTAGGCAGGTCAACCCACCTGCTCTCACCTCGGTGAAACCTCAGAAAACCCCAGATTTGTCAAGATTCATGCACATAAGAGTGAGTGCGAGAAATATAGAATATGTGAAATCAATGTTGGTATTATTGCAAAGAAATCCTTTGGTGAGTTGGGACGAGAATGGTGACCTTCTTACCCCCATTACTGGACGTAATATTATTGAAATATTAAATGTTTTATCAGAAAATAATGTGAAATCAGCGAGAAGAATCGATTCTGATTACTTAACAGAAATAAAGCATTTATTAAATATATCAGGTATACATTTTGATTTTGTGAGGAATACAAAAGTGAGAAAACAATTATTACATAAAGGAGGCGGTGTAAGGAGAGAAACATCGTGGATATCATATTAGGTGAGTATATAAACTCTGTGATGTTATGTTTTTATTTAGTGTGTGTTATAAGAGTGTAGAGATGGCTGAACGTCTTCTATACGTGTGTAGCGATTCAAGTCTCGATTTATTTCCCGCCAATACACCTTCGGCTTTCATTAATAAATTATATGACCCCATTATATTAGATAATAAAATTGATTATGAGGTTGCTCTGAAAAATATAATTTACCCCAAGACGCATTATATACCGCAAAAGAATTTGAAGATATGTATTACATATGAGAAATCTACAGTAAATAAATATATGCATAAAATTGATATGAGCAAAATTATTGGAGGTGATATGACAAGGATTTTAGAGGCAATAAATGAGGATATTAATGCAAATCTCTTAATAGCAGTTAAACATACAACGGGTATTATCATCCCCAAAAACTCAATTGTGTTCACATATCATCCAGGAATAAACAGAGTGGTTATTAACTTGAAAAAAAAAATTATAATACCTTCTGATATTACCAGTGCTTATGTGGGGTTGGAATTTGATAAAGAAGGAAGCGATATGCTAGGGTTCTTAGGTAATGAAATTTTGTATGTCTTTACCAATAAAAAAGAGATTATTTTTAACGAGTCTGGTGTGAAGGCGGTAAACCCACCCGATCCTGAATCAGGTATTAATTATATGTTAATATATAGCGATTTGATTGATCCCATTAATTTTGGCGATCAGTTGGTATCTCTTTTGGGAGTAGTTGATATTAATACATTAAGATCTAATTATGACCCCACAATGTATAAACCACTTAATAAAAAGATAATTGATCAAGTGAGTATTAAGCTCGCTGATCAGAAAGGAAGGTTAATTCAATATAATGACAAGTGTTCTACTGTATGTGTACTACATTTAAGACCTATAAAACGAGAGTGAATGATCAAGTTGAGTTAATATTGAACGAACCGTCAAGATGAGAACCAGTTTCTCCCCTCCTTCAGTGGAATCATTCCTGAAACTCTTTGATACTTCGAGGGTGAAAGGGGGAGGTTTAGATGATATTATATTATATAAAGCTAGAGGGAGGGGCGGAGGATTATTGTCATTTCTCGGTGGGATGGCCAGAAAAGCATTACCATTCTTATTGAATACCTTTGCTCCGGGAGTATTACAATACGGACAAAATGTGTTGAACGATGTTAATAATGGTATTGCATTGAAAAATTCTGCGAGAAATAGAGGCGTAGAAACATTGAAGGGTGTCGGACAGAAGTTATTATCCGGAGGAAGTAGAAAGATTGGTTTGAAACGATTGAAATTTAATAATAAAAGAAACTGGAATATTTAATTAATTTTAGTTTATTGTTAACTGTCATATTGTTAGTATGTCGGCTGGTGCTCTATACGTTACACCAGGGGGGCTCAACGCCCCCGTCCCCACTTATTCTCATTCCATAACTGATGGATTCCCAAAATTACCAGGACATGCCATTATTGAATCCTCAATAGCAGCTAGACGCACATGTGAAGTATTACCAGTAAATCAAGGATCTGATAAATTTCTCGAATTTAGAATACAAAGTTCAGAAGGTCATTTTTTAGATTTAACGAGTCTGGCCTTGGAAATGAACATAAATATATCAAATGAGGATGGGAGTGCATTGGGAGATGATGATAAGGTCATATTTGTGAATTCTATAAGTCAGACAATATTCAAATCTGTGTGTTTGTATCTCAATGAACAACTTATAGAATCGAATCCATTTTATTCATATACGGGTTATATTAAACTGCTTAAGCATTTATCCCCATCAAAATTAGATACATTGGGAAGAATAGCATTCTTTCGTAATAAAGACACAGCAAGTAGTACTATTACAACAGCTGATTTAGATGATATTAAGAAAGACGAAGGTAAATTAACGAATGAAGTGAATACTTGTTTCCCTTTGATGCTGGATGTGAGTAGTTTTCACGAATATATCCTGGATAGTGTCGAATGTCGATTGAGACTTGAAATGCATTCACCCGCATGGGTAATTATGACTCCATTAAGCGGAAAAACATATAAATATAATATTAATTCCATTAAATTATGGATCGATAAAGTTATTCCGTATACGAATGCATTAATTGCATTGAATTCAAGCATGAGGGCAAACCCGCAGGGGTGTGAATATCTGTTCAAGAAGACATTATTTAAATCATATATTCTGGCATCTAATCAAACACAATTGATCGCAGATAATCCTTGGGGACAAGTCATACCCGATAAGATATTTATTATATTAGTTGATATGAAGACATATGATGGAGGATATAATTTTAATCCATTATATTTTCAACATGAAGATTTGAATCATTTCGGGGTTACAATTAATTCAGAAATGATTCTTAATATTGACTGTAAGTTCCCTACCCATGCGAGTAGGTTATATTACGCTACCTTGAAATCTCTGGGTTTGGAGACTGATCATCTGATTACATATAAGAGTTTTCTCCAAGGCAGAACTATATTAGGTGTTGACCTGAGAAGTGAACAGGTTAAGAATGCTATATCTGTCGAGAAGAATGGTAATTTGAGAATAGATATGACATTTGGTAAACCGAAAGATGAGAATAGAATTTGTCTGATGTTTGGTGAAACTAATGCGATTTTAAATATAAATGAAAATAGAACAGTGATAGTGCATACGCGAGTATAGATCATGAATTGTGAAGAAATAAATATTGCCTTGAAACATCATACGGGAAGATATGCCTCGTATTTGGGATGTTTTGCCGCAAATAATATAAATGAAGTTATTATGAGGATAAAAGATAAGCCGGTAATTTTCATCATTAATATATTGAACGATCAAGATGAAAATATGGGTCATTGGATTAGTATATATGTGAACAAATACATATTATTATATTTAGATAGTTTCGGGGTGGATTTAAAACATTATACAAATATATATGAGAAAATTATATACAAGAGAAATTTCATGTACGGTATTAATCAGAGGATTCAACATGAAAAATCATTGGTGTGCGGCTTATATGCTATATATTTTGTGTATAAGTTAACAAATTATAGCGTCAAGAAAATTATACCATATTTGTTTAAAGATTTTGGTAGAAATAAATTAAAGAATGACCAATTTATAATGAAATATGCATATGAGCATTTCAATATACCCTCATGTTCAAGTGTATTTGCTAATAATTCAACCTGGAATTATGAAAATCTGTGTAAAATATTGGAATTATAATACGGTGGGGTAGAGGCGTTTAGAGGCGGGGCGAAAGGTTAGAGGCGGGGCGAAAGGTCATAACGCTGCTATAAATGCCCGTGCTGGGTCACTCTTTGCATCTACTGTCATTCAAGTTGGGTCAAGGATGAATCCAATTCAGTACTCCGTTGGAGGTGTCTGCGAGGAGGAGAGAAGACTGCATCCCTGTGTATGTCGGAATAATCCACCTGCGGTAAATGGTAAGTGATTTTTTGTTCATTATCTGAGTGAATCTTGTTCTAATATTGAAAAAATCTTTTTTTACACATAAATGATTTTAGAAGTGTAATGTATTAACCAATAAAACTTTTTAATGCAATTAAAGATATGCCTTATTCTTCTTCTAATCGAGAAATTTTTTTTTCTTTGCCAGATGCGAATATAATGCGGTTGTTGGAACTTATTCGCGCAAATCATATCCGACAGGAGAAAATGATTTGCGAGTTGATGGGATTGTTAGGAGCGAGATCCACCCAGCCTCCTACCCATCCATATGGAGATGCTGTTGCTACCCCTCCTACCAACGAGACTTCTCCCCGACCTCATGTGGATGTTGAGACTGTGCCTCCTACTCAGGTGGTTGATGTTAACGCTTTTATCCAGGATATTGTAACTCCTACCCACGCCGAGATCGACCCTTCTCCCCAGTCTCATATGAGTGGAGAATGTGTTAGTAGTTGTTATTGCGATAAATGCGTATGGAGCGAGATGGAATATTTTATGACAAATTCCCAACCTACTTCATGTATGGATGAGGATTCCCCCATTTATTATCCACCAGCTTCCCCCCCAGAAGTTTATTGTATAACAGATGAGGAAGAAGACGACGACCCTGAACAAAATGCACAGAAATTCTACAAGAGAAGAAAAATTACTCTACGTTGATTTTAGTCAATGAATTGTAGCTTTTTTCAATGAAATTGTATTTGTTTGTATTACCAGAAATGTAATGGCTGTATAATAAATAATGAAAAAAATATTGTGTATTAGTGTTATCCTGAAATGTGTCTTTCTGATGATGAAAATGTTTTCCCTATGAGAGAGGGGTAATCCAAAAATTTGATCCGAGGAGATGGAGACTTTCGAAACCCCCATAGGGGGGAATCCAAAAAAACTTGATCCAAGGAGATGGAGAATTTCGAAAACCCCATAGGGAGGAATCCAAAACTTGTATTATCGAGAAATTTTTTGGGATTGGGGGGTGAAAGTGGGAGGGGGATCTGAGGAGATGGAGACTTTCGAAAACCCCATAGGGGGGATCCAAAAAACTTGATCCGAGGAGATGGAGAATTTCGAAAACCCCGTAGGGGGGATCCAAAAAAAAAAACTTGATCCAAGGAGATCATAAGAAAAAAAAAATCGAGGCGCGGGGGCGATCCGGACGACGCTGCAGAAGGCGCGGGCGGGGGTGGCGAAGGGCGCGGGCGGACGCGCGGGCGGGGGTCGCGAAGGGCGCGGGCGGGGCGGGGCGCGCGGGCGGGCGCGCGGGCGGGCGCGCGGCGCGACGGCGGGGTCGCGAAGGGGGGGGGGGTCGTGGGCGGGGGTATTGGTTGGGGGGTCAAGGGTGAGGTAGTCTCGAGGGCGAGGTCATGGTCAAAACCGGAAGTAACATCTAGGTGTGAAAAGGTGACCCTCCAGCTCCTGGTCCTAGACCGGATACACCACCCAGTGGAAGGCCTAAACCGGAAGGAGCCTCCCAGCCGCATGCCTTTTTCCGGAAGGAGCCCTCCAGACGCATGCCTTTTCCGGAAGGAGCCCCCCAGCCGTTTTTTTGACTACTTATGGTATTCCTGTCATGTTTCAAGGGAGAAGATTCGTTTATGTTTATATGACAGAACTGTTTGCTACAATAATTTCAGCAGCACCCCACCCCAGTGGGTGATTACTAACGTGGTTAAAGAAAGCATTCTACTCCTGCCCTGTCTTGAGTATTTATGTTGAGCTATTTTGGTTTCCAGAAGTTTACTTGCTTGACCGGTATATGAGAGAGGACACTGAGTACATAGGACCTTGTAAACCCCACCAACTTTGTTGGAGGATGTTTTTTTAATCAGCCCTTATTTCACAGTCCCTTTTTTTTTAAAGTAAGGTGTATACTGATCTTTTTTAATGCTTCACGCAGGCAAATTAGGTTCTCATTTTATGGTAAAACTAGTACATTTTTCCTGGCAATCACTTCCTTAAATTCAGTCCTGTAGAAAGTCTTTCTTGTTGGCATTAGTGCCTTCTTGACGAAATTCCTTGGGTATCTCAGTTTTGTGCTTATGTTGAATATCTTGCTAATTTCGTCCTCTAAGTACGTACTCTGGACTGCAGGTGCCCAATGCTCTCAAGAACATTGTGAGGAACACATTCCTCTTTACCCTAGTTTCGTGATTTGAATAGTAGTGATTGTATGACGACACATTGGTGGACTTCCTATAAACTGTAAATTTGAATTTTCTATCAACACAGTGGATTAAAACATCTAGGAATGGCAAAGTGTTGTTTATTTCATGTTCTAAAGTGAACTTAATGGAAGGTACTACACCATTGAGTGTAGGTAAAAACTCATCAATGTTGTGATATCTAGGCCATAGGCCAAGAACATCATCTATGTATCTGAACCAGCTAGCTTTATCTGGGAGAATGTCTTTAAGAAGTCTAGTCTCATAGAATTCCATATACATATTGCTGAGTAAGGAGCTAAGGAGATTTCCCATTGTCATGTCTTGTTTTTGAGCATAGTATTTCCCTTCAAACAAGAACTTGCAATCAGTAACACAAAGTTTTATCAATTCAATTATTGTTTTTCGCGGGGTAGGGCATAGAGGAGTTTTCTAGTTCCTCTTCAAGGTACGAAAGCAAGTCAGGGACAGGGACTATGGTGAACAGAGCTGTGACATCAAAGCTCACTAGGGCAAAGTCATGAGGGACATTTAATTTCTGGAGCCTTTCAGTAAAGTCAACATTATTTTTAATATGTGCATCTAAGATCCTACCGACCATGGGAATTATGAGTTTAACCAGCCATTTAGATAGATTATATGCTGCTGAGCCTACTGAATTTATAATAGGATGAGTTGGCTCACATTCCGAGAGACTTCAGAAGGTGACAGACTCGCACTGCACTACTCTGAGAAAACTTCCCCTCACCCCTTCTGTTGCTGCCTTACAACATTGCATAGCTTCTGACGACGCACTGAAAAGTGTGAGAGATCTTGAGCTAAAGATTTCCACCCCCTGTGGCTTGTTTTACATGCACACACACACACAAACACACACACACACACACAGCGGGGAGCAATGGCTCGTGTTTGCTCGTGAATCTTTAGTAGTTAGTGGCCAATCACAGCCACTGCCAGGGTCATCGGAAGTTGACTGTGTCAGTGAACAACCCGAGAAGTGATACACGATCTGTCCCAACCAGAAAAGGGAGGTGAAGGATACAGACACATGAAAATTTGAATCAGTGCCAATTATTATTATTATAATCAAGGGGGAAGCGCTAAACCCGGAGGATTATACAGCGCCAGGGGGGGGGGATGTGGAAGGCATTCAGGCTTAATTCGGGGAACTGGAGCACAGATCCAATTCCCTAAATCAAGAGCCCCTCACCAACATCAAGGAACCTTCCTTGAGGGGGAATCAGTGCCAAGAGAGAGTGGAATGGCTATAAGCCTGTGTTGGTGTAGGTGGTATTGCCACATCCCAATACCAAAATTCAAACACAATAAGTGTGACCCAAGCCAGAGAGATAAAACAAAAGGTAGTTGAGTTAGTGACTCCAGTGTATAGTGCATACAGTGATAAAGGAGTTAATGAATACAGTGTTTAGTGAATACAGTGAAGAAGAAATAGAAGAGGAGCCGGAACTGGAAGCATCTTACAGCGCATGAGTGAAGCAGTGCAGGCCTGCCAGACGTAACGTATAGCCTTTTTGTGGTTGCTGGGGTATTGGCAGTGAGATTATCCCTCTCACTCCTCCTCCCTCTCCCCTCGCTTGACTCGGGTGGCCCCTCAAGGAAGGTTCCTTGATGTTGGTGAGGGGCTCTTGATTTAGGGAATTGGATCTGTGCTCCAGTTCCCCGAATTAAGCCTGAATGCCTTCCACATATCCCCCCCCCCCCCCAGGCGCTGTATAATCCTCCGGGTTTAGCGCTTCCCCCTTGATTATAATAATAATAATTGACTCGGGTGGCAGGATAGTAACGCACACACGCACACACACACACCCTACCATTACGGACACGTCTCACATACCCACTCATACCCACACATACCCACAGTTCACACTCTCCTTGTACCTCCCCTACCTCTCTCTTTCCCTCCCTCCCTCTCTCTTTCCCTCCCTTCCTCCTCCTGCTCCTCCTCCTCCTATACCTCCTCCATTTTCCCCTCACCTCCCCTCCCTTCCTTCCTACCTACCTCCCCTACCTTTCTCTTTCCCTCCCTCTCTCTTTCCCTCCCTTCCTCCTCCTGCTCCTCCTCCTATACCTCCATCTTCCTCCCACCTCTCCTCCCTTCCTCTCTACATACCTCCCCTACCAATCCCATTCCCTCCCTTCCTCTGTCTTTCCCTCCATTCCTCCCCCTGCTCCTCCTCCTCCTATACCTCCTCCATCTTCCCCCCACCTCCCCTCTCTTCATCCCTACCTACCTCCCCTACCCCTCTCTTTCCCTCCCTCCCTTCCTCCTCCTGGTCCTCCTCCTATACCTCCTCCATCTTCCCCCCACCTACCCTCCATTCTCCCTCTCCCTCTCCCTCTCCCCTCGCCTCCTAGGCCTGCAAGAACACTACCCAACCCACACGCCCCACAAACTCTAACACTCCCCTTCCCCCTCTCTCTCTCTCCCTCTCTCTCTAACTCACACTCAACCACACTCTCTCTATCCTCCTTCTCTTTCTCTAACCCTCTAGCTCACACTCCAACACACACTTTGTCCCCCTCTATCATCCCCCTCCTATTCCTCCTCCCTCTCCCCCCCTCACCTCCTCTTCCTTCTCCTCCTCCCTCTCCCCTCTCCTCCGAGGCCTGCAAGCACACTAAAGGCTGATCTTCCCCAACTCACATGCTCCACACACTCTGACTCTCCCTTCCCCCCTCTCTCTCTAACTCACACTCAACCACACACACTCTCTCTCACTTTATCCCACTTTCTCTCCCTCTTCATCTTCCTTCTCATCCTCCCTACTCCTTCTACTCCCCTCCCCCCATTGCTCTTCCTCCTGTTCCCCTTAGTCTTCCCCCCATCTCTCGTCCCCCTGCTGCTGTCCCCCTTCCAGCTCACTATCCTTTTCCACTCCCTGTCTCCTCCTCCTTTCTCCCCACAACAAACACCCCACTCCCTCCCCAAAACAAACATCCCCCTCCACAGCACCCTTGGCATAAGCTCTTCCTTCTGTGAAAAAAAAACATGGGACACCAAAAACCTGGACGGAGAACCAGAGGAATGGTGTATGAAGTGAGTGGTGGACCTGGGAGAGAGGACTGGGAGGCAGAGCTCATGCGAAGAGGGGAGTGGGAGAGGAGGCTGGAAGAGATCAGCAAGAAAATGGAAGAGAAAATAGCTGAGGAGAGCAGGAAATGGCAATTACAAATCACAGCAGCTGAAGCTAAGATACAGAGCTTAGTAGAAGAGCTAAAGAGTCTGAAACAGCCTAAAGAACCAAAGGACAGTACAGCCATGACACCAAGAGTACTACATTAGTCACCAATGAGGGGACAGTTGGGGACAAAGGAGATATACTGTATGCGATGACCCCATCGGACCCAAGGGGGGCCTGGGAAAAGGCAGGGAGAACAGCAAGAACTAATGAGGGGACTAAAGTCAATGAAGGAGCTAAGCTATATACAGAGGCTCTAACAGACAATTGCCATGTCCAGGAACAGATAAGCAGAGGGACACCAGATAGGGAAAAGACAGTAAGAAGCAACGCGCCAATGGCAGGAACTAATTTGAATCAGAGGATGCTCAGAGAAGCGCAGTGGGAGGAGGAAAGGAAGAGGGCTATTTTTGTCTATGGGCTAGAAGAAGTAGATAGGGAAACTTACGAGGCAAGGAAACAGGAGGAGAGAAAAATGATTGAAAGCATCATGAAAGCAATAGGAGAGGACAACATGACTCAGCTGACAAATTTTCGGAAAATTGGGTGGTTTGCGAGGGAAAAAAAGCATCCAGTCAAAGTGATTTTCAAGGCAGAGTCAGCTCAAAACCGGATCCTGCAGGAGAAAGCACGCCTAAGGGACAATCAGGTGTTCCGGAGTGTGTACCTCGACCGAGACAGAACACAAGAAGAAAGGATGACACTGAAAGAGAGGGTGCAACATCGCAGGGAGGAATGGGAGGCAAGGAAGGTGGAGAGCAGGAGAAATCAGGCCCATGTGGAAGAACAAACTAAACCCTCTCCAGTACCACCCACAGAAGGAACATAACCATGGCAATTCCAAAGCAATCAAACGACCTAACCCAAAACCCACTCACTGCACCCTCTGCCCCCATCCTGCTCAGCACAAACCCCACCCCCACAGAGACCCACAGTAACCAACACATCCCCCTCTGCATAAACCTCACCCCACAGTAACCCTCAGTAACCTGTACATCCCCCTCAGCTCAAACCCCACCCCCATAGAAACCCACAAAAACCCACACAATGTACCCTCTCCCCCATCCCCTTCACCACAAACCCCACCCTCACAGTAACCCACAGCAACTCACACACTGTACCCTCTATCCCCATCCCCCTCACCACAACCCCCTCCCCCATTGTAACCCCCCATAGGTCCTCTTTCCCCAACCCCCTCACCACCACCCCCACCCCAACTGAAACCTTCCATAGGCCCTCTGCCCCCACACCCCACACCACAGACCCCACCCCCATGCCAACCCCCTATAGGCCCTTGCTCCCCCTAACCCACCTCTCTCCCAAGACCACAGTTATTGAAAAGAAGTTGAAGGTATGGTACATGAACGTGGATGAAATAACGAATAAATGTGAGGAGTGTCATAAAAGAATCAAGGAGTTATCCCCAGACATCGTAGCGGTTACAGAAACAAAACTCACTGGGATAATAGATGCAATCTTCCCACCTGGATATCAGATCCTGAGGAAGGATAGAAGAAGCATGGGGGGAGGAGGGGTTGCACTACTAATAAAAACCCGGTAAGGTTATCAAGAAATGGAAGGTATTGGCGTGATTGGAAAAATGGATTACATAGTAGGTACAGTTCAGTCAGGGGAACACAAGATAGTCATTGCAGTAATGTATAACCCACCACAGAACTGCAAGAGGCCAAAGGAGGAATATGATGAGTGCAACAGAGCAATGGTGGACACTCTAGCTGAGGTGGCAAGAAGGGCCCACTCAAGTAGAGCGAAGTTACTGGTCATGGGCGACTTCAGTCACAGGGAGATTGATTTGGAAAATCTGGAGCCACATGGGGGTCCTGAAACATGGAGAGCCAAGATGATGGATGTGGTGCTGGCAAGTCAAGTCTGACCCAAAACTACTCAACAGCCACATCAGGAGGAAGACAACAGTCAAGGACCAGGTAATCAGGCTGAGGAAAGAAGGTGGGGAGCTCACAAGAAACAACCAGGAGGTATGTGAGGAGCTCAACGTGAGATTTCAGGAAGCATTTACAGTGGAGGCTGAAGGGACAATGGGAAGACAAAACAGTGGGGTACAGCAACAAGGGATATACCAACAAGTGTTGGGTGAATTACACACAACTGAGGAGGAGGTGGAGAAGCTCCTAAGTGACCTTGATACCTCAAAGGTGGTGGGACCTTACAACATCTCTCCATGGGTCCTTAGAGAGGGAGCAGGGACACTACATGTGCCACTAACCAAAATCTTCAACACTTCCCTTGAAAATGGGCAACTACCTGAAGTATGGAAGAAGGCAAATGTAGTCCCCATCTTTAAGAAGGGAGACAGAAATGAAGCACTAAATTATAGACCAGTGTCGCTGACATGTATAGTATGCAAAGTCTTGGAAAAGATTATCAGGAGGACAGTGGTGGAGCACCTGGAGCGGAACAAGATTATAAACGACAGCCAGCACGGATTTATGGAAGGCAAATCCTGTGTCACAAACCTACTAGAGTTTTATGACAAGGTAACTAAAGTAAGAAATGAGAGGGAGGGGTGGGTTGATTGCATTTTCTTGGACTGCAAGAAGGCCATCGACACAGTTCCTAACAACAGATTAGTACAGAAGCTAGAGGATCAGGCACATATAACAGGAAGGGCACTGCAGTGGATCAGAGAATACATAACAGGGAGACAACAGCAAGTCATGTTCTGTGATGAGGTATCACAGTGGGCGCCAGTGACGAGCGGGGTACCACAGGGGTCAGTCCTGGGACCAGTGCTATTCTTGGTATATGTGAACTACATGATGGAAGGGATAGACTCAGAAGTGTCCCTGTTTGCAGATGACGTGAAATTAATGAGGAGAATTAAATCAGACGAGGACCAGACTGGTCTACAAAGAGACCTGGACAGGCTGGATATGTGATCAAGAAACTGGCTCCTAGAATTTAACCCCGCCAAATACAAAGTCATGAAGATAGAAGGAGGGCAAAGAAGACTGCAAACAGAGTATAGGCTAGGTGGCCAAAGGCTGCAAACCTCACTCATAAGAACATAAGAACATAAGAAAGAAGGAACACTGCAACGGGCCTACTGACCCATGCGGAGCAGGTCCATGTCCCCCCCCGGATTAGGTATAAACCTTGGTAATAAATACCGACAAGTTGGTTTAGAAAGACACGTAAGCAAACACTATGACATATTTATTAGAAAACGTTTCGGTCCTGGGACCTTGATCACTTCTAACATACAGAGGTAGAAAGACATTATATATATAGGCGGAGAGTGAGATGTGACGCACGTGACCTGAGGAATGTCATAAGAACATAAGAATGGAGGAACACTGTAGAAGGCCTACTGGCCCATGCGAGGCAGGTCCTTATCAAAACAACCTCTGCCTATGATGAGGACGGGTAGACGATGAAATCATGTGACTCCTGTGTTGTTGGGTTGGTGCTGCTTAAGTATCATATATGCCATATATATCATATAGGCCCTTCTCAACAAGATCAATGCAGTTGAACCATCAATAAAGTTTACACTTGAACTCGAAAATGATGGCAAACTTCCTTTCCTCGACGTTCTACTGTGCAGATCTCCCGACAGTGACAAACTTCTCTTCAAAGTGTATAGAAAACCTACCAACAAGGACGATCTTATACACTTTTATTCACACCAAGACACCCGCACTAAGAGAGGAGTCCTCATTGGCTTCTTCTTGAGAGCTCTTCGCATCTCCAGCCCTTGTTTTCTAGAAGAAGAATGCACTTACATAACACAAGCCTTTACACGTCTTCAGTTCCCATCTTTCTTCATCCGAGATTGCAGACTCAAGGCACAAGCTATCCTCAACAAACCGCCCATGGAACAGCCCCCTAAACAGTTCATAGTACTCCCATGTGGCGATGTTGCCACGAATACTCGCCGGGCACTTGCTATGAGTAACATCAACGTTTCCACCATAAACACATCATCTATCAAAGACCTCACTACGAAACGCAGCCCCACACCTCTAACTTCTACAGCAGGCGTCTACACTATCCCCTGTGGGTTCTGTCCCAAGAAATATGTAGGCGAGACAGGCAGAGATCTTGCAGTCCGCCTGAATGAGCATCGAAATGCCTCTAACAGAGACGATGTAAGGTACGCCTGTGTCCTCCACAGAGACTCCACGGGGCATTTGATGAACTGGAACGAGGCACAACTCGTTCTCACCGAACCAGACCTCAGACGCCGACGGTGCCTAGAAGCCTCACTAATCGCCGTCACCGACACTATAGAACGCAACACTGGAAACTACAAAATTTCAAAAACATTGGCATACATGATACTTAAGCAGCACCAACCCAACAACACAGGAGTCACATGATTTCATCGTCTACCCGTCCTCATCATAGGCAGAGGTTGTTTTGATAAGGACCTGCCTCGCATGGGCCAGTAGGCCTTCTACAGTGTTCCTCCATTCTTATGTTCTTATGACATTCCTCAGGTCACGTGCGTCACACCTCACTCTCCGCCTATATATATAATGTCTTTCTACCTCTGTATGTTAGAAGTGATCAAGGTCCCAGGACCGAAACGTTTTCTAATAAATATGTTATAGTGTTTGCTTACGTGTCTTTCTAAACCAAACGGTGACCAGAACTGAGCAGCATAGTCTAAATGAGGCCTAACCAAGGATATATAGAGTTGAAGAACAACCTGAGGGCTTCTATTATTTATACTTCTAGATATGAAGCCAAGAATTCTGTTAGCTTTATTGCGAACACTAATGCACTGTTGTCTTGGTTTTAGGTTACTGCTAACCAGGAGAAAGACCTAGGAGTTAGTATAATACCGAGTACATCGCCAGAAGCACACATTAATCAGATAACTCCTGCAGCATAGGGGCGCTTGGCAAACCTGAGAATAGCGTTCCGGTACCTCAAGACTTTATACACTGTGTACGTCAGGCCTATACTGGAGTACGCAGCACCAGTTTGGAACCCACACCTGGTCAAACATGTCAAGAAATTAGAGAAAGTGCAAAGGTTTGCAACAAGGCTAGTTCCAGAGCTAAGGGGAATGTCCTATGAAGAAAGGTTAAGGGAAATCGGTCTGACAACACTGGAGGACAGGAGGGTCAGGGAAAACATGATAACGACATGTGTACGAATGGTATATAATACCGACAAGATGAGAGTAAGACACATGTGCAACATCTGGGTATCTTTATTGTAGACGTTTCGCCATCCAGTGGCTTTATCAATACAAATTCCAGGACATAACTTGAAGACAGTAGAACTATGTACAGAAGATGAGGTAATCAGTCCCTCAACCTAGGAGTAGGTGCGAACAGCACCATAGTCGTGGAGATTCTGAAGCAGAAGAAAGAATCCTGGCGCTTATATAGTAACGTCAGGTGAAGCAGACGAGGGCAAATTCACTGGTGGGCGGGATTCCCCAGTGGAAGTAGGTCCTTCCCAAAGAGATGGGTTAGTTGTAGTAGTAGTAGTTGTCGTAGTTGTGAAGGTTATGTACATGTCCTCAGAATTAAGATTCCATGATGTTGCAGTGTCTGACAAGTTGTGTACCATTCGTACACAACTTGTCAGACACTGCAACATCATGGAATCTTAATTCTGAGGACATGTACATAACCTTCACAACTACGACAACTACTACTACTACAACTAACCCATCTCTTTGGGAAGGACCTACTTCCACTGGGGAATCCCGCCCACCAGTGAATTTGCCCTCGTCTGCTTCACCTGACGTTACTATATAAGCGCCAGGATTCTTTCTTCTGCTTCAGAATCTCCACGACTATGGTGCTGTTCGCACCTACTCCTAGGTTGAGGGACTGATTACCTCATCTTCTGTACATAGTTCTACTGTCTTCAAGTTATGTCCTGGAATTTGTATTGATAAAGCCACTGGATGGCGAAACGTCTACAATAAAGATACCCAGATGTTGCACATGTGTCTTACTCTCATCTTGTCGGTATTATATACCATTCGTACACAACTTGTCAGACACTGCAACATCATGGAATCTTAATTCTGAGGACATGTACATAACCTTCACAACTACGACAACTACTACTACTACAACTAACCCATCTCTTTGGGAAGGACCTACTTCCACTGGGGAATCCCGCCCACCAGTGAATTTGCCCTCGTCTGCTTCACCTGACGTTACTATATAAGCGCCAGGATTCTTTCTTCTGCTTCAGAATCTCCACGACTATGGTGCTGTTCGCACCTACTCCTAGGTTGAGGGACTGATTACCTCATCTTCTGTACATAGTTCTACTGTCTTCAAGTTATGTCCTGGAATTTGTATTGATAAAGCCACTGGATGGCGAAACGTCTACAATAAAGATACCCAGATGTTGCACATGTGTCTTACTCTCATCATGAAGTTCATGGAGCAGGGGGAGAGAGGACCAGGCGAAATATACACAAACACTGATCTCTGGCTGAAGGAGATTCGAACCTACGAACCTTGGAACAAGGTACGCAGTGCTTTACCAATCTACCCACACTGGACCAATACCTTGGAGTCCAGCTTGCCAGCAGCCAGCAGGGGATGAGATTAAAAGCTGTAAGCCTTCTCCCTGAAAGCTGGCTGCCTTGGATCAAAGTCTAGCGCAAGCTGGACTCCAAGGTATTGGTCCAGTGTGGGTAGATTGGTAAAGCACTGCGTACCTTGTTTCAAGGATCGTAGGTTCGAGTCTCCTTCAGCCAGAGATCAGTGTTTGTGTATATTTCGCCTGCTCTTGCGAATTCCTTGCATATATATATATACATATATATATATATATATATATATATATATATATATATATATATATATATATATATATATGTCGTGCCGAATATGTAAAACTGGTGAATTAGCAAGAACTCATTTAAAATT